>NC_064619.1:171418804-171721834 GCF_023898315.1 Schistocerca nitens
AGGCCGTCTTCCGCTCACGCCCCAACATCGTGCAGCCCGCCTCCAGTGGTGTCGCGATAGGCGTGAATGGAGGGACGAATGGAGACGTGTCGTCTTCAGCGATGAGAGTCGCTTCTGCCTTGGTGCCAATGATGGTCGTATGCGTGTTTGGCGCCGTGCAGGTGAGCGCCACAATCAGGACTGCATACGACCGAGGCACACAGGGCCTACACCCGGCATCATGGTGAGGGGAGCGATCTCCTACACTGGCCGTACACCACTGGTGATCGTCGAGGGGACACTGAATAGTGCACGGTACATCCAAACCGTTATCGAACCCATCGTTCTACCATTCCTAGACCGGCAAGGGAACTTGCTGTTACAACAGGACAATACACGTCCGCATGTATCCCGTGCCACCCAACGTGCTCTAGAAGGTGTAAGTCAACTACCCTGGCCAGCAAGATCTCCGGATCTGTCCCCCATTGAGCATGTTTGGGACTGGATGAAGCGTCGTCTCACGCGGTCTGCACGTCCAGCACGAACGCTGGTCCAACTGAGGCGCCAGGTGGAAATGGCATGGCAAGCCGTTCCACAGGACTACATCCAGCATCTCTACGATCGTCTCCATGGGAGAATAGCAGCCTGCATTGCTACGAAAGGTGGATATACACTGTACTAGTGCCGACATTGTGCATGCTCTGTTGCCTGTGTCTATGTGCCTGTGGTTCTGTCAGTGTGATCATGTGATGTATCTGACCCCAGGAATGTGTCAATAAAGTTTCCCCTTCCTGGGACAATGAATTCACGGTGTTCTTATTTCAATTTCCAGGAGTGTATTATGAATAGCAACGGTCCTACGACACTCCCCTGCGGGACACCTGAAATCGCTCTTACTTCGGAAGACTTCTCTCCATTGAAAGAACTAACTTACGCTATGGGAAAAACACATACCCATGGCAGAGGGAGGACTGGAACCTCCGACGGGGGTAGCCGCGCGAACCGTGGCAAGGCGCCCTTGACCACGCGGCTACCCCGCGCGGCGTAGTTGAAGATATTCATAGGCGGTTGCAGAACGTCTATGGAGACCTGGCAGTGAAATAGAAAACCACGTGAGGATGAGGGGTCTATCATCATCGCAACACGGTGGCGCAAACCAGTCCGACCTGCCCCTTACTGGCTGGCGGCACACAACTGTGACTCCTGCAATGTTGGAGGCTGAAGAACGACGCCACAAAAATGCAAAGGAATTTCTTCTTCTCCTCCGTGATAACGCAAGGCTTCGTACAAGTCTGTGAACCCGAGAGGAACTCTCAAAACTTTATTGGGCTGTTCTTCGCCATCCACCCTACAGCCCTGGTCTCGCACCTTCCGACTTGAATCTGTTTGGTCCAATAAAGGATGCATTATGCGGGAAGCAGTACGTCGATGATGTGGAGGTTACTGGTGCAGCAAGACGTTGGCTCCGGCATCGACCAGTAGAGTGGTAGGTTGCGGGCTTGCAGGTCCTCCTAGTAAGGTGGCATAAGGCCGTCACATTGAACGGAGATTATGTTGGGATATATTGTTTTGGAGCCAAAAGAATGGGGAATAACACAGTAGTGGTTTCCATTTCCGCATCTGTATAGTTGTAATAAGTAGGTGCAGCGTTTATCTTTTTGGCGACAGGGAATGAGTGTTTTGTCTCTCTCTCCAGGCAGACGAAATTACGAGTGTTAATCGATACATCGACTGGTTCGACCCGTCTCGGTTTTATTCAGTTTAAATTGGAGGGAGGAAGTTGGGAAGGGCTTTTTACATGCACTGGAAGTACGTTGCTCGTGAAAGACGGGGTTCTGACTTCGAATCTCGTCCTGCACACAGTTTGAATCTGCCAGTGTTTCATAACGGCGCACACTCCAATTTGAACTATTGATTTTGGATTTAACTGTCCCTTAGTTCTTCTCTTCTGGTTGTACATGGCGCTGTTACGAAAAAGGGGCACCACTGGAAAAGATGCTAAGATTAACCCGTTCGCTAACAGCGTTTTTCAGAATGACGGACAGTTATCGACGGTTATTTTAACTAACGTTGTCGTCAGCAGAAACAATACGAAAAAAATCTCCGCCATTTCGTTTTCCAATGGAGGGAGGGGTGGAACATTTGTGTTCCATTGGTATTTTGACGTGGATATTTTGAAATAGTCCCAGTGGCAATGAAATGAATGATGATACTGTATTTTCATTCGCGACCTATATTCTCAGAAAATCTCTCGGATCGTAGCTATGATTATATACATGTAATGTTTTGGTAGGTTATTATAAAAAACTTCTTATCATCATATGCAAATTTGAGTGTCTCATGTGACAAACACGTCGATCGTTCTAATTGTGACACGGAGCGAATCAATTTTTGACTAAATCAGTTTCACACATGGAGCATAACAATGACATGCAGCAAATTCTCATTGGTTTTCAGATAACCTACCGTGGGACAGATACAAGTGTTGGACAAAAGTATGGAAGCATCGAGAGAAACTCGTGGTTGAGCATAAATGCTAAAGTTAGCCCAACCTGCCGCTTGCGCTGTTGTGTCTGACCACGGCCGGCCGGAGTGGCCGAGCGGTTCTGGGCGCTACAGTCTGGAACCGCGCGACCGCTACGGTCGCAGGTTCGAATCCTGCCTCGGGCATGTATGTGTGTGATGTCCTTAGGTTAGTTAGGTTTAAGTAGTTCTAAGTTCTAGGGGATGTTAAGTCCCGTAGTGCTCAGAGCCATTTCTGACCACGAACGGTTCAAATGGTTCAAATGGCTCTGAGCACTATGGGACTCAACTGCTGTGGTCATAAGTCCCCTAGAACTTAGAACTACTTAAACCTAACTAACCTAAGGACAGCACACAACACCCAGCCATCACGAGGCAGAGAAAATCCCTGACCCCGCCGGGAATCGAACCCGGGAACCCGGGCGTGGGAAGCGAGAACGCAACCGCACGACCACGAGATGCGGGCCTGACCACGAACGGCACCTCTGCAACATCAGTACGTTGCAAGTGTCAGTAGTGGTCTGAAAAGTTATGAGTACATTACGCCGCTGCTAAGTGAATTCGAGCGTGGGAAAATTGTTGGTGCTCGTTTTGTGGGTGATTCCGTAACCAAGAGAGCTGAAGTGTTTGTCGTTTCAAGATGCACCATATCGAAGATTGATACTGCATACAGGGAAGCTGAAAAACAATCTCCGCTAAGTTACAACGCGGAGGGAAGTGAGTGATGAGTGATCGTGGCGGACGGTCGTTAAACAGAATTCTGAAGAAAACTAAGAGGACGACAGCTGCGTAAGCCACTGCAGAACTGAATGTCGCACTCGGGAATCCTGTCAGCACCAAAACAACATGAAGGGAGCCGCATAAGCAAGGCAATTGCAGAGTGAACTGGAATTCCAAAACCACACATCGGTGATGCAAATTCCCGTAACAGGAAAACGTAGTGCCGAAGACATAGAAGCTAGACTATGGATAAGTAGGAGAGTGTCATTTCTACATCTACATCTACATACATACTCCGCAATCCACCATACGGCGCGTGGCGGAGGGTACCTCGTACCACAACTAGCATCTTCTCTCCCTCTTCCATTCCCAGACAGAACGAGGGAAAAATGAATGCTTATATGCCTCTGTACGAGCCCTAATCTCTCTTATCTTTGTGGTCTTTCCGCGAAATATAAGTTGGCGGCAGTAAAATTGTACAGCAGTCTGCCTCAAATGCTGGTTCTCTAAATTTCCTCAGTAGCGATTCACGAAAAGAACGCCTCCTTTCCTCTAGAGACTCCCACCCGAGTTCCTGAAGCATTTCCGTAACACTCGCGTGATGATCAAACCTAACAGTAACAAATCTAGCAGCCCGCCAGCCTCTGAATTGCTTCTATGTCCTCCCTCCATCCGACCTGATAGGGATCCCAAACGCTCGAGCAGTACTCAAGAATAGGTCGTATTAGTGTTTTATAAGCGGTCTCCATTACAGATGAACCACATCTTCCCAAAATTCTACCAATGAACCGAAGACGACTATCCGCCTTCCCCACAACTGCCATTACATGCTTGTCCCACTTCATATCGCTCTGCAATGTTACGCCCAAATATTTAATCGACGTGACTGTGTCAAGCGCTACACTACTAATGGAGTATTCAAACATTACGGGATTCTTTTTCCTATTCATCTGCATTAATTTACATTTATCTATATTTAGAGTTAGCTGCCATTCTTTACGCCAATCACAAATCCTGTCCAAGTCATCTTGTATCCCCCTACAGTCACTCAATGACGACACCTTCCCGTACACCACAGCATCATCAGCAAACAGCCGCACATTGCTATCCACCCTATCCAAAAGATCATTTATGTAGATAGAAAATAACAGCGGACCTACCAAACTTCCCTGGGACACTCCAGATGATACCCTCACCTCCGATGAACACTCACCATCGAGGACAACGTACTGGGTTCTATTACTTAAGAAGTCTTCGAGCCACTCACATATTTGGGAACCAATCCCATATGCTCGTACCTTAGTTAGGAGTCTGCAGTGGGGCACCGAGTCAAACGCTCTCCGGAAGTCAAGGAATATGGCATCTGTCTGATACCCTTCATCCATGGTTCGCAAGATATCATGTGAAAAAAGGGCGAGTTGCGTTTCGCAGGAGCGATGCTTTCTAGAGCCGCGCTGATGCATGGACAGCAATTTCTCTGTCTCAAGGAAATTCATTATATTCGAACTGAGAATATGTTCGAGAATCTTGCAACAAACCGATGTTAAGTATATTGGTCTGTAATTTTGAGGATCCGTCCTTCTACCCTTCTTATATACAGGCGTCACCTGCGCTTTTTTCCAGTCGCTCGGGACTTTACGTTGGGCAAGAGATTCGCGATAAATGCAAGCTAAGTAAGGAGCCAATGCAGTAGAATACTCTCTGTAAAACCTAATTGGAATCCCATCAGGACCTGGAGATTTATTTATTTTCAACCCATTCAGCTGCTTCACAACCCCAGGGATGTCTATGTCCTCCATACGGGAATCTGTACGAGACTCAAACGGCGGTATGTTTGTACGATCCATCTGCGTAAAATATTTCTCAAATGCTAAATTTAAAATTTCAGCTTTCGTTTTGCTGTCTTCCGTTGCCAGGCCAGACTGATCAGTGAGTGACTGGATGGAAGCCTTCGACCCGCTTACCGATTTTACGTAAGACCAGATTTTCCTTGGGTTTTCAGCAAGATGTTTTGCTAAGGTATGACGGTGGTAGTGGTTGTATGCTTCGCGCATCGCTCTTTTTACAGCAGCACGAATCTCTACTAATTTTTGCCTGTCCTCATTCTCCCGATCTTTCTTGTACCGCGAATGCAACTGTCTCCGAATTGCTCTGGTAAACCACGGTGGGTCTTTTCCGTCCGTAACCCACTTTTTCGGCACATACTTGTCCAATGCGTGATTTACAATGTGTTTAAAATTTTCCCGTAATTATTCCACGTCCATCGTACTGGAAGTAAATGAAGTCGATTGCTTTACTAAATGGGATGCTAACAACTGCTTATCTGCTCTTTCTAGTAAGAATACTCTCCTAGCCTTCTTGACCGACTTTTTAACTTTCGTAACCATAGTCGTAATGAGAGCATCATGATCACTAATCACTGTCTCAACAATGACACCGTGTTTCACAGTGTTTTCAACTTTTAGTCGAGTTTACGTCCCAATAATGAAAAACGGCAGGGGTCCAGTGATACCTTGGGCATTGGGACCATTTTGGGGGATGAGATCCGACCCATGGTACAATGTGCATTCCCGAATGGTGATGCCGTATTCCGAGTCCGTGATCACACTGTTCACATCGGCCAGTACTTGTTTCGTGAGCACCACGTGTCGCTTCTCCGCTGGCCATCTCAATCGCCAGATCTCAATATTGTCGAGCCTCTGTGGTTAGGGTACGCGATCTCTACCCACTTCCATCGTCGTTACCTTAATTTGCCACTATTTTGCAGGAAGATACATGTCTCGAGGTTGTACCTCATCATTAGGCTATAGCGGCTTTGATTTAACATCAGTGTATGCAAATATTAAATTTTCGTTACATAATTGCCGTGATCATCCTGTGGTGGGAGAGGAGGATAACCTAGTAGGAGGCGACGTCACTTTGTATATTCGCCTGCTGTTCACATGAAAACTTTTACAAATATATCCGACGTTCCCAAAGGAAGTGTTATAGGCCCTCTATTGTTCCTGATCTATATTAACGACATAGGAGACAATCTTAACAGCCGTCTTAAATTGTTTGCAGATGATACTGTCATTTACCGTCTTGTAAAGTCATCAGATGATCAAAACGAATTGCAAAATGATTTAGATAAGGTCGTGCGAAAAGTCGCAGTTGACCCTGAATAAAGAAAAGTGTGATGTTATTCAGATGAGTACTAAAAGAAATCAGTTAAATTTCGATAAGTCATACAAATCTTAAGGCTGTAAATTCAACTAAATACTTAGCGATTACAATTACAGATACCCTAAATTGGAACGATCACATAGGTAATGCTGTGGGTAGAGCCAACCAAAGACTGCGATTCATTGGCAGAATACTTAGAAGGTGAACAGGTCTACTAAAGAGGCTGCTTACACCACGCTTGTCCGCCCTATTCTGGAGTACTGCTGTCCGGTGTGGGACCCACATCAGATGGGACTGACAGATTACATCGAAAAAGTACAAAGAAGGACAGCTCGTTTTGTATTATCGCGAGGTAGGGGAGATAGTGACACAGACGTGATACGTGAATTGGAGTGACAATCATTAAAACAAAGGCGTTTTTCGTTGCTGCGGCATCTTCTCATGAAATTTAAATCACCAGTTTTCTCCTCCGATTGCGAAAACATTCTGTTGGCACCCACCTACATAGGGAGAAATGATCATCATTCTGTTGGCACCCACCTACATAGGGAGAAATGATCATCACGATAAAATAAGAGAAGTCAGGCCTCGCACAGAAAAATTTAAGTGTTCGTTTTTCCCGCGCACCGTTCGAGAGTGGAACGGTAGAGAGACAGCTTGAAGGTGGTTCATTCAACCGCTGCCAGGTACTTTATTGTGAAAATCAGAGTAATCACATAGATGTAGATGTAGAAAACAATCACTTACTTTGTTCTTGCGGCGTGGCAACCTTCTTGTGAAGTGCTGAGGTATCGCTATTACCATGGCTCTCTTGAAATTATTCACTATTGTTCACAAACGACACAGGGGTGACTTTAAAACACGCTAACACAAAAGAAATTAGCCGTGCACAAAACAAGATGGCGATCAAAACAATGCTGGTTTCGATTTGACTATCGATATGTCGATCCTAGTGTTGTGAGTGGCAATGTCTTCTTCATGTCTTGCTGTCGCATCACTGATGTTGGTTGTCATCATGTATTACAAAGTGAGCGACTGAGAAAATTTTTTGTTCTAAGAATTACAAAGACATTTCTGGAATCTGTACTCAAATAATCTTCATGTCATGTACTTACTATTTCAAGAGAACTGAATCCAGATTCGTAAAGAAACGTGTATTTTTGGACTCTGTCATTTCAGTTAGGATCTCGTTTTTCGACTTATGGCCAGGGATGAATATTTCGATTTCTCCAAAGGTATCTATTCTCCAGCTCTCTTCCAAAGTATGCAGTACTTTCAGGACTTCGTCTATTGCAATACTGTGTCTTGTTTCAGTTATATGTTTTGCTACAGCTAATTCATTAGCTTTATCCAGTGTGACACAGCCAATGTGTTCTTTAAAACGGGTTTTAAAATTCTTCCCGTTTGGCTATTATAGTATCTGTAGCAATGACTACATGTATATTTTATAAATTCCTGATTTGCTCATTTTCTCTTTAGGTTGTATGATGTCATGGACCACTTTCTTTCTAAAGTTGTTGGTGGTGACAAAAGTGATCCCGATATCTGTCTTTTCAAATAGCTTGGCTGTTTTGTCTGAGATGACTCCCTATGGTATCGTTATATACTTAGGTTTTTGTGTCCTGTGGGGCGGGGGGCGCGGAGACGGGTGGTAGACAAATCAGTTTGTTTGCTTTTGGTTTTAGCTAGGGAATTGTGAAAGTGGACCTATTTCATGTTAGGTATTAATAAACGGCTTCAGCTGTTTTTTTGTTCCTTATTATTGGATCGGTACTGGTTTCGTGGCAGTAAAAGCCACATCTTCAGGTAAACATACAACTGAAACAGTAGAGCTTAAAAACTCGGAAATTTGTACCTAACATTCGTTGTCCGTCAGAACAAAATTCCGAGCATTTTAGCTCTGTTTTAGTTGTATGTTCTCCTGAAGATGTGGCTTTAGTGCCGCTAAACCGGTAGTGATCCAATAATAAAGGACAAAATACAGCTGAAGCGGTTTATTAATACCCAAAATGATTGCTCTTAGCAGTAGTTGCCCTTTCTGCAAGGTTGTTTGTATCTACGAGGCTCACTCCAAAAGAAATGCACACTATTTTTTTAAATCCATCTTTTATTCTACATGTTTGAAAGTTTTACAGTGTGTATATACATCCTTTAGGAACAATATTTTAGTTTCTCCACATAATTTCCATCCCCCTCAACTGCCTTACGCCATCTTGGAACCAGCGCCTGTATACCCGCACGGTAAAATTCTGGACCAACCTGTTGGAGCCACTGATGGCAGCGTGCACAAGGGAGTCATCATCTTCAAACGTTGTGAAAAATGATGGAGCCATGTTTCATCACCTGTCACAATTCTTCCAAGAAATTCATCTCCACCATTCTCGTACTGTTACAAAAGTTCGCTGCAAACCGTTTTTCTTGTTTCTTTGTGAGCCACTGTCAACATCCTGGGAACCCACCTGGCACAAACCATTTTAACGCAAACACTTTCAGTATTCTGCAAACACTTCCTTCTCCTATCCCAGCGTAGCGTGACAATTCGTTCACTGTGATGCATCTGTCAGCAGTCACCAATTCGTTAACTCTCTGGACGTTGTCTGGAGTGTGTGCAGTACGAGGCCTGGCGCTGCGAGGACAATCCTCAATATTGCCGTGCCCGCTTTCATCACGTAACCTGCTTGCCCACCGACTAACTGCACTGCGATCGACAGCAGCATCTCCGTACACATTTCTTAACCTCTTGTGTATGTTTCCCACTGTCTCGTTTTCACAGCACAGGAATTCTATGACAGCACGTTGCATCTGACGAACGTCAAGTGTAGCAGCCATCTTGAAGACATGCTGTGACGGCGCCATTCACGGGAACAGGTTGAACTAAATTTGAAAACAAGTGGGATGGATGCATCTACACACTGTAAAACTTTCACACATGCAGAATGAAAACTGTATTTTTACAAAAGTAGTGTGCATTTCTTTTGGAGTGACCCTCGTATTTCGTGTTCGTGATAACCATTGCTGTGTGCAATGTATTTGGTAGTGTTTGTTTCTCTCTCATAGTCATCAGCATTAAGTGGGAATTCCTGTGCTCTGTTTAAGCAGTATCTAAATGCAGCTTGGTTATGTGAGTTTGGATGTGCGGAAGATTCATTAATGACAGAGTGTGTATTTGTTGGTTTTCTGTCTACGTTGATGTTCAGGATCACACGTAGTGGTGATATTTGAAAACCTTTTCATATTTTTCATACAGTCGCGGTCCATTAATGGTCAATGTCGCTTCAAATTATTTGACACAGGACGTGTATTCAGCCATTTAAAAACTTTGAGGTTCGCCGATGACATTGTAATTCTGTCAGAGACAGCAAAGGACTTGGAAGAGCAGTTGAACGGAATGGACAGTGTTTTGAAAGGAGGATATAAGATGAACATCAACAAAAGCAAAACGAGGATAATGGAATGTAGTCGAATTAAGACGGGCAATGCTGAGGGAATTAGATTAAGAAATGAGACACTTAAAGTAGTAAAGGATTTTGCTATTTAGGGAGCAAAATAACTGATGATGGTCGAAGTAGAGGGGATATAAAATGTAGACTGGCAATGGCAAGGAAAGCGTTTCTGAAGAAGAGAAATTTGTTAACGTCGAGTACAGATTTAAATGTCAGGAAGTCTTTTCTGAAAGTATTTGTATGGAGTGTAGCCATGTATGAAAGTGAAACATGGACGATAAGTAGTTTGGACAAGAATAGAATAGAAGCTTTCGAAATTTGGTGCTACAGAAGAATACTGAAGGTTAGGTGGGTAGATCACATAACTAATGAGGAGGTATTGAATAGAATTGGGGAGAAGAAGAGTTTGTGGCACAACTTGACAAGAGGAAGGGACCGGTTGGTAGGACTTGTTCTGAGGCATCAGGGGATCCAAGATGGCCGCCGAGTAAGTGACTCCAGAAACTATTTCCAGAAAGTTAAATGATTTAGACAGGAATATAATTTAGTTTAACGCCGACAACAAATTAAATACGTGCATTAGTGTATCGTTTAGTCTTGCCATTAAAGGTTTGACTTTTCTTTGCGTATTTTTTCAGAAAACACGAAAAGATCGTAACTTCGCGAAGTCGTGCTTAGGCTTAAATTTTGTAAACGTGTTTGTTTATTGTTTCACGGTAATTTAACTAGTTTCTCGGTAACAAATAAGTAAACTACCGTAAATAGCGTGTAACTTCATTGTTTTAATACAGATTTCAGAAAAACAGCGTAACTTTATATCAGAAACTTGCCTATATACATTTGTTTATAGGCCTAATTCTCGTAACGTTTTTGGAGAATCAAAGTTAAAGTACCTCGTTTAATTGTCCTTTTTTTCATTCAATCGAGTGAAATATATAATAAATAGCGTATACCTTCATTGTTTTAATACAGATCTCAGAAAAACAGCGGAATTTTAAATCAGAAACTTGCTTATATACATTTGTGAATAGGCTTAATTCTTGTAACGTCTTTTTTGATTTTCGGTAATTTAATTGATTTATTCTAGCTAAAGTATTATTTTTGCCATGAGTGAGAAGTGCCTGACTTGCCGTAGAATTGTTAGTTCCGGGGTTTGGTGTGATGGATGTAGTAGTTTTTTTCACTGGGGGGATTGCAGTGGCGTGGGTGTTGGGAAAGTGGATCAGGCTCATCAGTGGTTATGTAGGATTTGCAGCAGAGATAGGAAGATAGTGGAACAGGAGGGGAAAATTGCTGCCCTTCAGGCTGTGCTAGATCAGGCTAGGGAAGATCTGGACAGGTTAAGGAGGGAGAAGGGCAAAGAGAGGTGGGAAGTGGCAACAGGTAGCAGAAGGAACAGGCCTAGAACTAAGTCTGACAGTTTTGTGGTGAATGTCAAAAATAAGTTTGACCTGTTGCTTCAGTTGGAAACTGATGAGCCTCAAGCAGAGGTAGGTGTAGACAGGACACAACAAACTTTCAATAGGAAATTGAAAAAGAATGTAGGAAAGTCATCGAAAAGGAAGAAAGTTTTGTTGTTAGGCAGTTCTCATGCCAGAGGTGTAGGCCAACGTCTGCAGGAGGAATTAGGACCAGAATACCAGGTCACAAATTTTTTCAAACCAAGTGCTAGTCTGGATCAGGTGACAGAGGATTTAGGTTCACTCTGTAAAGGATTTACCAGGGAAGACACCGTGGTTATTGTGGGAGGGCCAGGGAACAGCATCGACAGAGATCCTGGGTACAGTATAGAGTGTGACCTGGTAAAGATTGCGTCGGCATCGAGACACACCAGTGTTGAGTTTGTATCTGTCCTGAGACGCCATGACCAGCCTCATTTGAACTCTTCTGTTGGGAGAGTTAATTTGAAGTTGGAACGGCTGCTTGGGTCGGGTGCGGGGGCTCATATTGGTGTGGTTCCTGTTGATTATCTCAGTAGGTGGGACTATACCAGGCACGGCCTACATCTCAACAGGAAAGGGAAGGGGAAACTGGCTGGGGTAATAGCAGGAAATTTAAGGGGGGGAGGCACTGCCATGAATGGTAAAATACCAGTGGTTACAGGTGTTGGAGCAGCACCTTTTTTAGGATAGGTAAGACAGAAAGAATTCAAGTTCTACGAGAGGTCAGGATTGAAACAAATCTTCTGTTTAGGAAAGAAATTAAACAGCACAATTCTAGCACATTGGATCACCAATCGCAGCTATCAATTATAAATTTTCACCAATCACCAGAAATTGTATCTCCACCAAGTTGTATCTCAGTCCTAGGTAATTGCATTGATGAATTAAAGTCACCCAACCCAGTTGACATAATCTGCCTCTCTGAACACCGTGTGACCACTGGTATAGGAACTAGGCCTAAGCACAATGAGAAACTCAGACAGGAGAGTACTGCAAATGTTACAATAAGGAAAGGTTCTCATAAAAGTATAATTAAAAATAATGTAAGTATATTTCATCAAAATATTGGGAGTTTAAAGAATAAAGTAGATGAGCTTCTGGTTGTTTAGAAGATTTAGAAGCTGAGAATGAAATAGATATACTATGCCTGTCTGAGCATCACATTGTTACTGATATGGATAAGGTAAATGTAAGTGGATATAAGCTCTCTGCACATGTAATGAGAGAAAATATGGAGAAAGGAGGAGTTGCCATATATGTCAAAAGTTATCATTGTGCAAAAAGTATAGAAACAAAAATGTTTTGTGTAGAGAAACATATAGAAGCATGTGCCTGTGAGCTTAAATTAAATAAAGGCACATTCATAATTGTAACTGTATATAGGTCCCCATCAGGAAATTTTCATCTATTTCTGAAAAATTTGGACTCCTTGTTGTGCTATCTGTCAGACAGGGGGAAGCAAATTATTATTTGTGGGGACTTCAATGTAGATTCTCTGAAAGAGGGTAATAGGAAAAATGACCTTGAAGTATTACTCGGTTCTTTCAATTTGACACCCGTTATTGATTTTCCTACTCGGGTGGTAAAGGATAGCAGCTCACTGATAGATAACTTCTTTATAGACCAAGATAAGTTTAACCAGATAAATGCTCAGCCTGTTGAGAATGGTCTTTCTGATCATGGTGCACAGCTAGTTACAATATATGACATAGCTCCATTCAGCAATACTAAACAGTCCTCCAAAGTAGTACATTCAGTCAACGATTTAACAATTGCAAATTTAAGGGAAAGCCTACAGCAGTTAGACTGGGATGAGATGTACCGTGAACCTGATGCCAATGTAAAATATAATTTATTTCATAACATTTTTGTAAATGCATTTGAAAACTGCTTCCCCAAGAAAATAGTTAAATATACTCGTAAGAAACCTTGTAACAAACCATGGCTTACTAAGGGTATAAAAATATCTTGTAACCGGAAAAGGGAAATGTATCTGACAGCAAGAAAGAGTAGTGACCCAGAAACTATCAAAAATTATAAAAACTACTGTGTTATATTAAGAAAAGTTATTAAAAAATCCAGGAGTATGCGTATCATGTCTGAAATCAGCAACTCTGATAATAAAATTAAAACAATTTGGAATATTATTAAAAGAGAAACAGGTCAACCAAGAGCAGAGGAAGACAGTATTACCATCAAATTGAATGAAAACTTTACGAACAAAAAGTCAGAAGTTGAAAATATTTTTAATAATCATTTTCTAAATGTTGTGGATATAGTAGGATCCAGGTGTTCATTAGAAGATGCTAGGCTGTTAATGGAAGAGGCCATACCTATGCAATTTGATACAATTGAAATCTCACCCACTTCTCCCTCTGAAATTAGGAAAATAATAAACTTGCTTAAAAGCAAAAACTCACATGGAATTAATGGCATTTCCAGCAAAATACTAAAAGCTTGTTCTCAACAGATAAGTAAGATTCTCAGCCACCTGTGTAATAGCTCTCTGGAACAGGGCATTTTCCCTGATAGACTGAAATATGCTATTGTTATACCTTTGCATAAAAAGGGGGATAGATCTGATGTCAACAATTACCGTCCAATCTCCCTTCCAACAGCTTTATCCAAAATTTTTGAGAAAGTAATGTATTCAAGAGTAGCTTCACATATCTGTAAAAATGAAGTACTAACAAAATGTCAGTTTGGTTTCCAGAAAGGTTTTTCAACAGAAAATGCCATATATGCTCACCAGTCAAATTTTGAATGATCTGAATAACCGAACACCACCCATTGGGATTTTTTGTGATCTCTCAAAGGATTTTGATTGTGTAAATCATGAAATTCTGCTAGACAAGCTCAAGTATTGTGGCATGAGTGGGACAGTGCACAAATGGTTTAATTCATACCTAACTGGAAGAGTGCAGAAAGTAGAAATAAGTAGTTCTCGTAACATGCAAAGATCAGCACATTCCTCAAACTGGGGAACTATCAAGAATGGGGTTCCACAAGCGTCAGTCTTGGGTCCTTTGTTGTTCTTATTATATATTAATGACTTGCCATTCTATATTCATGAAGAGGCAAAGTTAGTTCTCTTTGCTGATGATACAAGTATAGTAATCACACCTGACAAACAAGAATTAACTGATGAAATTGTCAATACTGTCTTTCAGAAAATTACTAAGTGGTTCCTTGTAAACAGACTCTCACTGAATTTTGATAAGACACAGTACATACAGTTCCGTACAGTGAATGGTATGACGCCATTAATAAATATAGACCTTAATCAGAAGCATATAGCTAAGGTAGAATATTGCAAATTTTTAGGTGTGTCCATTGATGAGAGATTAAATTGGAAGAAACACATTGATGATCTGCTGAAACGTTTGAGTTCAGCTACTTATGCAATAAGGGTCATTGCAAATTTTGGTGATAAACATCTTAGTAAATTAGCTTACTGCGCCTATTTTCACTCATTGCTTTCATATGGCATCATATTTTGGGGTAATTCATCACTGAGGAATAAAGTATTTATTGCACAAAAGCGTGTAATCAGAATAATAGCTGGAGTCCACCCAAGATCATCCTGCAGACATTTATTTAAGGATCTAGGGATATTCACAGTAGCTTCTCAGTATATATACTCTCCTATGAAATTTGTTATTAACAACCAAACCCAATTCAAAAGTAATAGCAGTGTGCATAACTACAATACTAGGAGAAAGGATGATCTTCACTATTCAAGATTAAATCTAACTTTGGCACAGAAAGGGGTGAATTATACTGGCACTAAAGTCTTTGGTCACTTACCAAATAGTATCAAAAGTCTGACAGATAACCAACAAGTATTTAAGAAGAAATTAAAAGAATTTCTGAATGACAACTCCTTCTACTCCATAGAGGAATTTTTAGATATAAATTAAGAAAAAAAATTTAAAAAAAAATAAAAATAAAAAATAAAGAAAAACAAAAAAACACAATAAAATAAAGTTGTTATATTAACTTAAGTATGTTGTTAAATTAACCTAATTATGTCATGTATTGGAAAATTCGACTCGTTCCACATCATTACGAAATATCGTATTCATGATCCATGGAACTAGTATTAATCTAATCTAATCTAATCTAATCTAGCATTGGAGGGCAGCGTGGAGGGTAAAAATCGTAGAGGGAGACCAAGAGATGAATACACTAAGCAGATTCAGAAGGATGTAGGTTGCAGTAATTACTGGGAGATGAAGAAGCTTGCACAGGATAGAGTAGCATGGAGAGCTGCATCAAACCAGTCTCAGGACTGAAGTCCACAACAACAACATTCCAACCTGTTCGTTACACCATAATAGGAATGGTAATGTGTTGTGCTTTTAGCGTTGACATATTTTTGAGCATTCCGTGATAGTGTGAGTTTAGCGGCGCTGACGTGGTGTCGCGTGCCCGCAGTGGTGGTGGAGACGGTGGAGGACGGGCGCGCGCGCTCGCAGCACCTGACGGTGGACGCGCTCAGCGAGGGCGCCATCCTGCGCTCTGTGGTGCTCGACGTGCAGCAGCGCCAGCCCGGCGCGCACGTCGCCCTCTTCGTCGACTGCGTCTCTCTGGGCATCGTCTCCACGCCGCGCAGCCTCAGGGACATGTTCGAGCGCAGCCCGCGTCTCGCCGTCGTGAGTACTCCCCACATTCTTCTGTTTTCTCGCTCTGTGACTGTGTGTGTGTGTACGTGTGTACGGGCGCGCTTCCTCTATGTGAACTACTGTGACACACTGCCTACCAGCGTATTATCGACAATGGTACCAGATCTGTACTCGTATCCTGTGTATCTAACGAAATTCCCACGTGTCCCTACCTTCCTGGAGTACAAACATGATGGAGGAATTACAGATCTTGGCAGGGAGCGGGACAGAATTGAAAATTTGTGCAGGACCGGGATTCGAACCCGTGTATCCTGCTTACTAGGCAGACACTCTGACCACTGAGCCATCCAGACACAGTGGTCATTGCAACTGCACGAACTACCCTAGAACGCCAAACTCTCACCTTATCTGCCAC
Source organism: Schistocerca nitens (assembly GCF_023898315.1). Taxonomy (NCBI): domain Eukaryota; kingdom Metazoa; phylum Arthropoda; class Insecta; order Orthoptera; family Acrididae; genus Schistocerca; species Schistocerca nitens. The sequence continues at coordinate 171,435,117 of NC_064619.1, forward strand.
ACTACTAATGTAATGCCCTTTGCCCATTATCGTCATTACTCGCGGCATTTCGCCGACTCCCGTAAGAATTCGAGACAGACCTGCATCTGCAGTGAAGAGATGATTGGTCTCCTCATATATGGTTCGAATCCTGGTCCGGAACAAATTATCAGCTTCTTCAATGCCCACTCAAAGTCAAGGTCTGTAATTACTTTGTATGTAATTCATAATGGCTGCTAGATCGAAAACAATGTCTGTTCTTTCACACAAATCCCAAAGAACAGACACCAGTCATATATGTGTGTATGTGATGATGTAAATGAATGATATAAAATATAAACAATTTACATAGCAGTGGAGCTGGCTTTTATTCATAATAATCATGTCATTAAAAGACATTTTTCACACAGCAGGACCTAAAGAACAAATGTTATGGACTTCAAGGTCTGTAATTCCCTTGTGTCGTAGTTCATAATCGCTGCTGGCTCAAAAACTATATCTTTCTTTCAGATATGTCCCAAGGAACACACACACACACACACACACATATATATATATATATATATATATATATATATATATATATATATATATATATATGTGTGTGTGTGTGTGTGTGTGTGTGTGTGTTATGATATAAATGAATAGTATAAAATATAAACAATATACATAGCAGAGGAGCTGGCTATTATTCATAATAATCATGTCATTCATTAAAAGACATATTTTACACAGCGGGCCCCAAAGAACAAATATTATGGACTTCAGTGTCGTACACCAATATGGGTAACTTGCTGAAACACCTAAGGATAACAATGAAAATGGTATAAGTCATAGAAAGTGTGAAATTCAGTAAGGTTTGTTTACAGGCGAAACTCATCCCAGCCTATGTCAACATCAAGATTTCAGCAGAACCAATGCTGGTACCTCGTATCAGACAATATCGAGCAAAATTATGGATCCAACGAGAAATTAACAGTAAACTATCTTATGAGGAACACCTAAATTAAGATACGCGTATGGCTCAACTAAAATTAAGTAACACTACTACTCCATTAATTTTGATCACCATGTCACATTGCATAAATATCTATGTGCATAACATCAGCACCCAGACGATATCAACTCACAGAAGTAACTTCAAACGCCTCGTGGAAAAACAATACCCCATTTCCAAAACTAACAACATAATTTCTTCTTTCAGTTTTCACAAAAAAACCATCAATATGACTGATTATACAGGCTGGTCCATTGATAGTGACTGGGCCAAATATCTCACGAAATAAACATCAAATGAGAAAAACTACAAAGAACGAAACTCGCCTAGCTTGAAGGGGAATGCCAGATGGCGCTATGGTTGGCCCACTAGATGGCGCTGCCTTAGGTCAAACGGATATCAACTGCGTGTTTTTTTAATGGGAACCCCCATTTTTAATACATATTCGTGTAGTACGTAAAGAAATATGAATGTTTTGTTGGACCACTTTTTTCGCTTTGTGATAGATGGCGCTGTAATAGTCACAAACGTATAAGTACGTGGTATCACGTAACATTCCGCCAGTTCGGACGGTATTTGCTTCGTGATACAGTACCCGCGTTAAAATGGGCCGTTTACCAATTGCGGAAAAGGTCGATATCGTGTTGATGTATGGCTATTGTGATCAAAACGCCCAATGGGCGTGTGCTATGTATGCTGCTCGGTATCCTCGACGACATCATCCAAGTGTCCGGACCGTTCGCCGGATAGTTACGTTATTTAAGGAAACAGGAAGTGTTCAGCCACATGTGAAACGTCAACCACGACCTGGAACCAATGATGATGCCCAAGTAGGTGTTTTATCTGCTGTCGCGGCTACTCCGCACATCAGTAGGAGACAAATTGCGCGAGAATCGGGAATCTTAAAAACGTCGGTGTTGAGAATGCTACATCAACATCGATTGCACCCGTACCATATTTCTATGAACCAGGAATTGTATGGCGACGACTTTGAACGTCGTGTACAGTTCTGCCACTGGCAAAAGACAAATTACGGGACGATGACAGATTTTTTTCACGCGCTCTATTTAGCGACGAAGGGTCATTCACCAACAGCTGTAACGTAAACCGGCATAATATGCACTATTGGCCAACGGAAAATCCACAATGGCTGCGACAAGTGGAACATCAGCGACCTTGGCGGGTTAATGTATGGTGCGGCATTATGGGAGGAAGGATAATTAGCCCCCATTTTATCGATGGCAATCTAAATGGTGCGATGTATGCTGATTTCCTAAGTAGTGTTCTACCGATTTTACTACAAGATATTTCACTGCATGACAGAATGGCGATGTACTTCCAACATGATGGATGTCCGGCACATAGCTCGCGTGCGGTTGATGCGGTATTGAATATCATATTTCATGACAGGTGGATTGGTTGTCGAAGCACCATGGCCCGCACGTTCACCGGATCTGACGTCCCCGGATTTCTATCTGTGGGGAAAGTTGAAGGATATTTGCTATCGTGATCCACCAGCAACGCCTGACAACATGCGTCAGCGCATTGCCAATGCATGTGCGAACATTACGGAAGGCGAACTACTCGGTGTTGACAGTAATATCGTTACACGCATTGCCAAATGCATTGAGGTTGACGGACATCATTTTGAGCATTTATTGCATTTCATCACGTTTGGTAATAGACAAAAGACAGATATTTCGGCTTGGAAGTCACTAGAACTATTTACAAGTTAGTACTCAATTTCCTTTAAAGCCACTCTTAGACACCCCACTCCGAAAACATACATACAAACATATATACACTCCTGGAAATTGAAATAAGAACACCGTGAATTCATTGTCCCAGGAAGGGGAAACTTTATTGACACATTCCTGGGGTCAGATACATCACATGATCACACTGACAGAACCACAGGCACATAGACACAGGCAACAAAACATGCACAATGTCGGCACTAGTACAGTGTATATCCACCTTTCGCAGCAATGCAGGCTGCTATTCTCCCATGGAGACGATCGTAGAGATGCTGGATGTAGTCCTGTGGAACGGCTTGCCATGTCATTTCCACCTGGCGCCTCAGTTGGACCAGCGTTCGTGCTGGACGTGCAGACCGCGTGAGACGACGCTTCATCCAGTCCCAAACATGCTCAATGGGGGACAGATCCGGAGATCTTGCTGGCCAGGGTAGTTGACTTACACCTTCTAGAGCACGTTGGGTGGCACGGGATACATGCGGACGTGCATTGTCCTGTTGGAACAGCAAGTTCCCTTGCCGGTCTAGGAATGGTAGAACGATGGGTTCGATGACGGTTTGGATGTACCGTGCACTATTCAGTGTCCCCTCGACGATCACCAGTGGTGTACGGCCAGTGTAGGAGATCGCTCCCCACACCATGATGCCGGGTGTTGGCCCTGTGTGCCTCGGTCGTATGCAGTCCTGATTGTGGCGCTCACCTGCACGGCGCCAAACACGCATACGACCATCATTGGCACCAAGGCAGAAGCGACTCTCATCGCTGAAGACGACACGTCTCCATTCGTCCCTCCATTCACGCCTGTCGCGACACCACTGGAGGCGGGCTGCACGATGTTGGGGCGTGAGCGGAAGACGGCCTAACGGTGTGCGGGACCGTAGCCCAGCTGCATGGAGACGGTTGCGAATGGTCCTCGCCGATACCCCAGGAGCAACAGTGTCCCTAATTTGCTGGGAAGTGGCGGTGCGGTCCCCTATGGCACTGCGTAGGATCCTACGGTCTTGGCGTGCATCCGTGCGTCGCTGCGGTCCGGTCCCAGGTCGACGGGCACGTGCACCTTCCGCCGACCACTGGCGACAACATCGATGTACAGTGGAGACCTCACGCCCCACGTGTTGAGCAATTCGGCGGTACGTCCACTCGGCCTCCCGCATGCCCACTATACGCCCTCGCTCAAAGTCCGTCAATTGCACATACGGTTCACGTCCACGCTGTCGCGGCATGCTACCAGTGTTAAAGACTGCGATGGAGCTCCGTATGCCACGGCAAACTGGCTGACACTGACGGCGGCGGTGCACAAATGCTGCGCAGCTAGCGCCATTCGACGGCCAACACCGCGGGTCCTGGTGTGTCCGCTGTGCCGTGCGTGTGATCATTGCTTGTACAGCCCTCTCGCAGTGTCCGGAGCAAGTATGGTGGGTCTGACACACCGGTGTCAATGTGTTCTTTTTTCCATTTCCAGGAGTGTATGTTGGTTTCAGATATATTAAACCTTTCACATTGCCGAAGCACAGCTAGTTCACCAAACCTCAGTTAAATGGGGTAATCTCGCACCAATAGCTGTCGCATAAATTTCACCATCTGCCATGCGTTTTCGGCATTAACTGCCCAATAAATATTTAAAAGCAAGCAAGTGGTGGCAACCTTCATAAATTAAACACCCAATCAGACATGAGATTCCTTGACGTCACTTAAAGGACACAGCTACAACATGTGTAATCAGTAAAAGCTAAACTTTTACACAAGGGGCGAAAGAAATCTTAGTACTCAAAACAAAGGCCTCAGTTATACGAGGGTAGTCCCAAAAGTAATGTCTCAGATTTTTTTTATAAGTACAGATCTCTGTTTGTGTGACAGTTGGTCTCACTGTTGTGAAGAGTGCTTTACGTGCTGTGTGTAAACATGCGCACGCCGCGCTGAGACGCTCACTCTTGGCTTGGCAGCCGTTGAGAATGGAGCTCCCGTTGGATGTTACCGCCAAGTGAGAATTGCGCGCAGTTTTTGAACGCAGAGGGCACTGCGCCGATTGAAATCCATCGCCAATTGAGGGAAGTGTAAGGTGAGTTGTGCATGGATGTCAAAAATGTTCGTAAGTGGTGTAGAGAGTTTGCAGCTGGTCGGACCGAAATTCACGACGAGCAAAGGAGCGGGAGACCATCAATTTCTGAGGAGACAGTGTTGAAAGTTGAGCAATGCATGCGTGAAGATCGGCGGATCTCCCTGGATAATATCAGTACGTTGGTTCCTGAGGTTTCCCGAAGCAGCGCTCATAGAATTTGAACGGAAACATTGAACTACCGGAAGATGGGTGCCACGCTTGCTGGCTGAGGACCACATGCGGCAAAGAGTTGATGCTACCCGCGCATTTCTTCACCACTCTGCAGCCGAACAGGACAACTTTCTGGACTCAATTGTCACGGTGACGGCCGGCCGGGGTGGCCGAGCGGTTCTAGGCGCTACAGTCTGGAACCGCGCGACCGCTACGGTCGCAGATTCGAATCCTGCCTCGGGCTTGGATGTGTGTGATGTCAGGTTAGTTAGGTTTAAGTAGTTCTAAGTTCTAGGGGACTGATGACCTCAGAAGTTAAGTCCCATAGTGTTCACAGCCATTTGAACCATTTGTCACGGTGGCGAAACCTGGGCATACCACTTTACACCTGAGACCAAGCAACAATCACGCCAGTGGCGGCATCCTTCTTCGCCAAAGCCGCGGAGCTGGCGGCGAGCTGGTTATGACATGGGCACACAAAAAGTGCCACAGCGTCTGCAAAGATGCATCGACATAAATGGTGATTATGTCGAAAAATAGCTAAATGTTCAAGCTGTAAACTGATGTAAACCATTGTAGAAATAAACAGGTCTATGTGCTTATAAAAAAAATATGAGACCTTACTTTTGGGATTACCCTCTTACTAAAGACAAATAGACTGACGTATGTAGTACTGCAAAATACGAGCTCATGCTAGGAGGTCAGACTAAGGCAACAGAATGCATGACATAAAATATGACAAAAGACACAACTGAAAGGACAACATCTTAACAAACCACAATGATAAAACAACATCACTCATATGCCACTCAACCACCCCGTCTCTCAAAAAACTAATCAGTTTCAAGGACTGCTAAACAACGTCACTCACACGCTGATGAGCCAGACTTTAGGTAAACATCACATTGCTGTAGCAGCATGCAGCAATAAACAAGAAAACAGACACACGGTGAACCATGAAAAGCAGACAATTTCACTCCATTGATTACTGGTTTGGTCGCCATCTATCCTCTTGCGACCACAGCTGAGCACCAGATATTTTCGCATCCATCCTTGTCGGAGCGTGAAAGGCGGAGTATCCACCCGGGTGCCGTCCTGAGTACACAGAAGAGAGAAGGAGCGGCAGCCTACAATCGTTGCCTGTAACTTAACTGCATCCATCCGGTCGTCGTATTCCGTACACGGCAGCGAAAAATGGCAGGCGAACAGCCTGCAGTCGTTGCCTGTAGCTCGACACTGCCCTCGACGATCAGTGGCCTCTGCTTTGTTTCTCGACGCTCTCTATCCGATAGTGTGTTCACTTCCTCATCCTCAGGCAGACTCAACGAGACTGCACACCGGCCGACGTCGCAGTGCAGATATAGACATCCTCCTTAGCCACAGATAATAACAGCCACACCGCACTCACGGCATGCCTCTCTGACATAGACAGGCAGAGAAGCCGCTGAAACGATTCACTTCTGAAGGTAGCTGGCTGGGATACAGGGAGCGAAAGGTGATCTGCAACGTGTGCTGAAAGCAGATTACAGTTGAACGAGACAAAGGACAGGAAAGGGAAGCAGTAGTCGAGAATGGAGTGGCACAGACTTGCAGCCTATCCGCGATGTTATTCAGTCTGTCAGAAGAAAGCCAGTAAAAAATATAAACATTGAGTCAAAGTACAGGGAGAGCAAATAAAAATTTTACGGCTCGCTGGTGACCTTGTGATTCTGCCAAAGATGCCAAAGGACTATAAAGAGTATTTGAACAGAATGGATAGTGTCTTGAAAACTGTTAAGATGAACATCAACAAAAGTAAAACAAGGGTAGACCGTAGTCGAATTAAATCAGGTGATCCTGAGGGAATTAAGATACAAAACGAGACACTAGAAGTAGACGATGAGTTCCGCTATGTGAGCAGCAAAATAACCGACGATGGCCAAAGTAGAACGGATATAAGATTAAGACTGGCAACAGCAAGAAAAGCATTCTGAATAAGAGAAATCTGTTAACATCCGAATAAATTAAAGTGTTGGGAAGTTTTTTTCGAAGGTATATGAATGGTTCAGGTGTGGTTTGTTTGATGCAGAGTAAATTTTACAGGTTCGACTTCATCAACCATTTGACATCTGTTGCTGCATGAAGATCTCTCTTAGACTTTTCCACGCGTAACGGTCCGTGACTATGTACAACCATTTCGTCTCTTGTGTGGCTTATAACTTCCTTCGTACCTGTGCGGCCCATTAACATGGTTATATATTTCTCTCGGCTCCATTTCAATTTCATCGTGGTCATAACCTCGTCTACCATTCCAGTCTGTTAGCTCACCCATTTGCTTGTTTTTCCCTTTCCGTCCCACGAATTCCCAGCATGTACCTGTCCATCACTCCCTGGGCGACACTCTGGAGGCAATGGGTGGGAGGGCCAGCGACCCTCCCCTCCCCCCTTCCCCTCCTCCCCGTCCCCCGCAGCACCATCTGCGAGACATTGGTTTATGGACAGTAACATTCTTGAAATGGACTGGCCTGGAGTCCTGACCTGAACCAGTGGAACACTTGCAAGGTGAGTCATAACGTCGACTTCACTCAAGACCTTGGCATCCAACATCACTATCTTTTCTGGTTGCGGTTCTTGAGGAAGATTGGACTGAATTTCCTCCAAGCACAGTGCAGGCCGTCAAAAAAGAGAACTGGGGACACACCTCATATTAATGTGTGCTTATGGTGTTCGCACATTTTTGATGAGGTAGTGTAAGGTTATGTTTCACAAGCTACTCCATGCTCGCAAATAGAACAGTGATCCAGAAAGTGTAGAATAAATTACTTTATTTCACTTCTGTGATAACAAACCTGTTAGGTCCTCAGACTAACGTCTTTGGTCAGCAACTACGATCTTCAGATCTGTTCTAAACATGTTCTAATGTAATGGAGCCATATTGACATCATCAAATGATAAACACAACATCAGCGCCAGCATCGTCACAGATATATAAAGTATAGTATGTACTAGAGTCATCGTATTAATAGTGCTATTGTTCAGGACATGTTTTGAAAACAGATCTGAAGATGGCCATTGTTGACCAAAACCGGTAGTTTGAGGATCTAACAAGTTTTTGATCATAGACGTGAAATTTAGAAATGTATAGTTATGCTGTGGGTACCTGTTCGAGTCACTGTGTAACGTATTCAGGTAGGTGCAGTGGTATATTCGCAGACGTTAATTTGATTTGTAATCTAGTTTCCAAGTATTTTACTACTCCTCCGCCTTTTCTTTCTTTTTTGTCGAATCATCCGATGATGATTTATTATAAGACGAAACTGGTAGTGACACCATTTGAGTGACCCGAGGCTGAATTGTAAAAGAATTGCATTTGTTGCCCATTACGATAATATTTTACCGTGATATGAGATCAGATGCTATGTGCTCTGCATGTTCTTGTGCATTATCTTAATCGGCAGAGCTGCCGGACATTTGATAAGGTACTGATTGCATTGTGCACCGAGGTGACAAAATTCATGGAATACCTCCTAAAATCGTGTCGGGCCTCCTTCTGGCCGCTGTACTGCAGTAACTTGACTCAACAAGTTGTTGGAAGTCACCTGGAGAAATACTGAGCCACACTGACTCTATACAATTTCATAATTGAGAAAGTGTTGCAGGTGCAGCATTTTGGGCAATGAAGAGACCTTGTAACACTTACATCGATTATAAGTAGGTTTATACTATGTAACTGTGTATCTGCAATTATGGAGAGTGTGTTCTGTGTTAGTTAAAGTCATTGATTTCTAACAGGAAATTTAGAGTTTTGTAAAGTATATATGAAAAAAGCAAAATGATTTGTTAAAATAATAAATTTTTATAATATGTATATGTTTATGAGAAAGACAATGTTTATTGGAAGCTGGTTCGTGCTTAGGGCGTTTGTATTTGTAATACATATAAAAGACGTAGGGAAGTCCCTCCGCAACGGAAGTGACATGGCGCGATGTAAAAGGTGGTTTTGGCGGTCGAACTGGGCGGCTTCTTGGTGTGAACAGCACGCAGTATGTGGCTAGCAGTAGCACGGCACACTTCGACGGTGCTAAGAGAGGCAACTGAAAGCCGCTTTGCAAAGGATTTTGCCTGGGATGTGGTTCTGGCCATTATTTGGTATTGTCGGGAAATACGAATGATTCTAATATGTTGAAAATCCGACGCCAAGAAGAGATTTTATAGAGCATTCAAACATCAAGAGCCATGAGTACAATTAGCCGCCATGTCGCCTGCCACCAAAACTTTGCCACTGCTTTACTAACTTCATACATCCATCTATGTATATGTGCGTGGACCAGTTAATTTGTGTGTGCGTGGTTTTAATAATAATCCATATACTATAAATCTGTGTCTGGAACCATATCTTCTATCCTGATCACGAACCTATGCAGGGTCCTCTCCTAAGTGCTACTAAAACCGAGTATCCTGTTTTAAATGATCAGTTCTTGTATTCAAGTGTTTCAAAGAGATTTTTTTTTTTTTTTGTTAAATGTAAAAGGGGTAGCAAAAGTTGAAGGTAAAACCACAAAAGTGAAGTTAGATAGGATTTTGCTAAAGTACTCTTAGTTTATTGCAAAATAGAGTTTTGCAGGAATACAGTGCCACATTGTGTAAATGTTATTGTCTAACATATCTGCTTCACAGATGGTAAAAAGGACAAATAAGTTAAGCTCATTTTAAAAATAGCAGTGTTTCGATTTCTATCATGAATGGTTCCTTTTCCGAAGTTAATTGAGCTCAGTGTTGAACTTTTGTCTTACAAAGTAAATTGTGGACTACTGCAAGTGAAGTGAAGGATTAGTTTTGTTTGAATTAGTCTTTGTTACTGAAATAATCATAGAGTGTGACTAGTGACACTATACTAGTTTATGGGTCCGCATCATATTCTCCACATATTAGAAAGATAATTGGACTCTTACTGCTGCTAAGGAAAACTGATATATGAAGAGGAGTATAAGCAGTGCATTTATGACATTATTTACCGGTATCTTTATTCGTGTTTTTCTCACGTCAGTTAAGATGGAAGCCCCTCATGTCCAAATTTAGTTCTACTCTTCATGCAGCAACATTTCAGTATTGGTTTAAGTAATGGTCTTGAGCGTAGCTGTTATTAGTGCGAGCTTGGTGCGAATTTGCTTTCCATAATTACTGGTGTGTGCGTTATTGATAACCGCTGCTACACACAGTTCAGAGCGCCCTGTGTCAGTTTGCATCCTGTGAACTTTTCAAAGGGATATCAACGAAAGTAATTTAAATAACCCATGTTCAGTTTTCTTAAACATATATCTCCAAATCAATGTGCCTAATTGGGCTGGCGACCGTTCGTTTTTTCATTCACATATGATTATTACCACTTTCATTAACTCCCAAGGTTAAAGTCCGTTTAGTTTTTCTGTTAATTTCACTATATTCAAAATTATAGTCCAATACCTTTGTCCATTAGATACACGCTCAGTCAAAATTCGAAATCCTCTCAGAGGGTAACATTAGCTTGTTTCACGGTACGCTTGTTCATCATACGTGGCAAGCTAGTGTCATACGTGGCTTTTCCCTTGAGAAGACTTGATAAGGTTCGGTTGTTAGGGAAGAGTGACGTATAAAACAGGCTAGCGTTAAAACCTTTCGATTATGTCCAATAAAGGCTCGATGGGTGGCCAAATCATTCTCTGGAACTGTTTGTGCGTTCTTCAAACCAATCGCCACTGTGGCCTGGTGACATGGGTCATTACCAGTCACAAAAAATTCAATCGTTATTTGGGAATATGAATCCCATGATGGTTGCAAGTGGTCTCCAAGTAGCCGAACATAACTATTTGCAGCCAATGACCCAGTCCATTGCATGTAAACACAGCCAACACCATTATGGAGCTTGCTTTCCAGTCGGCTAGGATCTAACCGATATGGTCACGTGCCCAGGAGAGGCAATGCAGGCGATGTACGGTTAGCAAAGGAACTCGCGTTGGTCGTCTGCTGCCAAAGCCCATTACTGCCAAATTTCGCCGCATTCTCTTTCTGTGGTTATTTTACAGTGTTGCTTGTCTGTTAATGTTGACAAGTCTCACAAACGCCGCTGCTCTCGGTCGTTAAGTGAAGGTTGTCGGCTACTGCGCTGTTCGTGGTGAAAGCTAATGCCTGAAAATTGCTATTCTCCGCCCACTCTTGACACTGTGGATCTTGAAATAATGAAATTCGTTAATATTTCTGACATGGACTGTACATAAGTCACCTTAGTACAAATGAGAGCTCCTCCAGTGCACTACCATTTTACGTCACACTTATGCAACACTACCGCCACCTGTATATGAGCATATCACTATCGTATGACTTCTGTCACCAAAGTGTATGTACACCAAACGCCAATAATAAAGACAAACAGCCAGCTGCCCTGCTACAGTTTGTGACTGACTGGTGTGTGCAGTTCCGGGAGCGGCGCTACGTGCTGGAGGTGGACGACAGTATGGGCCTGCGCTCGGCGCTCAACCGCAACAACTGCCCCGAGCAGCAGGCCGCCAACATCATGCAGGCCATCCAGCCGGTGCCCAACGACATCACGCCCAACATCATACGACGCAGTGAGTATACGGCGCCAAGTTTTTCCCACTGCTGACTGTCGCTAAGGCTGGTATTACACTATCAAATTTCTTTGTCAAATATCTTAGTCCAATATCTTTGTCAAAGATATTTGATGGTGTAATAGGGAACTTTGTCAAATGTCGTCCAATATTTGATCAAATCTAGGGCCTCGCTGTAGATTTGATCAAAGAAGTCGCTTGTCTTCTGTTCACTGCAATGTGACATGTTACCACATGGAGCGCTAGCATCGCTGCATTCTGTTGTCTGTAATGTTTTATAAACATTGCCGGTAAATACAATTGGTGTGTGCCGACAACTACAAAATTAATAAAGATGTATGAAGCTGATAAGGCGCTTTACAACGTGAGCCACCCTGAATACAAAAATAGATTACGAAGATTGAAGACCTGACCTGACCTAACCTAACCTAACCCTCTCCTGTAATGTGTTACAGTGAGCCTGTCTTCTGCAGATGTAGCAGTTCTTAAGTGAATACTGTTCTTTGTGATATGAGGATACAGTTCATTGAGCACATACAGAAATGTATGCTCATCCATTCTTAAGTTATTGATGTACGATTTGACGTCCGCCACTATAAGCTCATGTAATAAATTTTGTTGAATGCTTTTATCGTGTCGTCATAAAACCCACGGCTTCACCCAGGTATGTTTCTTTGTTTTCCCCCGCTTCTCTTCCGCATGTGTACACAGTGCAATTGTGGTACATGGAACCGCTGCGGTTAATAACAAGTTGTTGTTGTCAGCCATCTTGAACTTTGGCGAAAAATATGATGACAGTGTAATACCCCTTCTAGTGCTACGTCAAAGATCTTTGATCACATCTTTCATAAAGAAATTTGATAGTGTAATACCAGCCTAAGCACCAACCACACAGCTGAAAAGACCCCCCCTCCCCGATGACGATCAAACAATAAACAATTTGTCAAACAAATTTAGTTTCTTTGTCTAATTATTTGGCATTGTGTTGCTTTGTTTGATGTGTTTGTCAAACAAGAACTATGACGTGCTTGAGAGAAATTTTGATCAAAGGCTGATTTGAAAAACAAGTTCTACCTTTTACACTTGCAGTTGTCAACAACAGTCAGTTGCTTGCTTCTTGACGACAGATTGTACCAATGTTGTTAATTCGCCATGCACTTTGAGCTAAAAGACTCTTACTGCAGTTTATCTCTTTCTGTCAAGAGATTCTACAATTTTTTAAACTTAGAACATCAGACTAAATGCACGCAAACCAAAGTTCAAAGGCCATTGCCAAAATGGCAGAGATCTGCATCTTTCTCATCCAAATATTAAACAGGAAGACGTAATGAAGAAATCAATATTCTAGGCACGACATATAAGCGAAAGTGCAGAAAAATAATATTGTCTTTTAATACTTCATTTATTGCTTTACGAGTTTCCACAATAATGTAATTAAGTGTATGACGTGCAATGCAGGATAAAATTTTACATCATCAAACTCTGTTCCAGTTGTCAGACATCTCAAAGTTATGGATAATCGTTGAGAAACTGGAACAGATTTTCACATAGCTGTATTCTTTTAGACTGTGTGGACGAATTACCTCTAACAAGTTATTAAAGGTTTGCCTGCCTGTTCCGAGAAAGTTGATGTAATCATCAGGTTTTGACTGCAGTGTTTCTTTTAGCAGAGTTTAGACGGTATATTTATCTCTCAGTTTCAACCATCCCAAGGACCATCATTTTGTTTCTTTTTCCCTCTTTACACAAAGTGCTATAGTCAACCCAAAACATGATTTATCTGCATTGGTAGCCATTCCCACCAGTGCCAAAATACAGACGTGTGCAGATCATGAGGACAAAAGTAACTTTCGTATGTCGTGTCACTGCCAAGTAACATAGCTCGATGAAATTTGGACCATAAATGGTAATACTCCGACAGTATAGTACAAAAGATAACTGAAAGAAATAAGCAATGAGACAAACTGGAAAGAAGTTTTATTCATACACAATAATCACAGTGAAGTTACCACGATTCTCACTATATCAGTTTATAGCTGCAAAGAATGTGAACTGGTCCCAAACAAATCACTTTCTATTGTGGAAATGTATCCTAATTTATGCAGCAAAATTAACTAAGTATATATGACATTTGAATTGTTTCTTTTTCTGTTTTGCAGGTGACATTCCAATATCGCACTGTGATGACAGAGGTAAGCATTTTTACAATTTGTTTTACATAATCGTTAAGTGATGAAAATGAAATGCCCACTCACTTTTCAAATCTACCGTTTTGGCGGAACTGGTCATTAATTAGTTAGTTAGTTAGATAGATGTTTTATAGGCCACTTTACGATCTATGATAATAATGTGTAATAAGTCAGTTTAAACATCAATAAATTTGAATTTAAATGTGGCTCAATGCTGACCACTTTCAGAGCAGTTAACATAAAAAAGAAAATTTAGTTTACTAACTAAGATAAGTACAAGTTCCTTTATAAAAGTGAAATAGAAGAAGTTGCCTAAAAGGAACTTTTATACCTTACTTTCAAATTTTGCTTTGCTATCCGTCAGTCATTATACACCATTAGTTAAATAATAAAAGATTGTTATCAACATAATTAATCCCTTCCTGAGCTAAAGCCAGTTTGAATGAAGGTTGATTGCATTTTTTCTTCTTGTATTTTAATAGTAGATATAATTATTCCTTGTGAATCCTAACCGATTGTATACAGGGTGTTACAAAAAGGTACAGCCAAACTTTCAGGAAACATTCCTCACACACAAAGAAAGAAAATATGTCATGTGGACATGTGTCTGGAAATGCTTACTTTCCATGTTAGAGCTCATTTTATTACTTCTCTTCAAATCACATTATTCATGGAATGGATACATACAGCAACAAAACGTACCAGCGTGACTTCAAACACATTGTTACAGGAAATGTTCAAAATGTCCTCCGTTAGCGAGGATACATGCATCCACCCTCCGTCGCATGGAATCCCTGATGCGCTGATGCAGCCCTGGAGAATGGCGTATTGTATCACAGCCGTCCACAATACGAGCACGAAGATTCTCTACATTTGGTACCGGGGTTGCGTAGACAAGAGCTTTCAAATGCCCCCATAAATGAAAGTCAAGAGGGTTGAGGTCAGGAGAGCGTGGAGGCCATGGAATTGGTCCGCCTCTACCAATCCATCGGTCACCGAATCTGTTGTTGAGAAGCATACGAACACTTCGACTGAAATTTGCAGCAGCTCCATCGTACATGAACCACATGTTGTGTCGTACTTGTAAAGGCACATGTTCTAGCAGCACAGGTAGAGTTGTTGTTGTTGTTGTTGTGGTCTTCAGTCCTGAGACTGGTTTGATGCAGCTCTCCATGCTACTCTATCATGTGCAAGCTTCTTCATCTCTCAGTACCTACTGCAACCTACATCCTTCTGAATCTGCTTAGTGTATTCATCTCTTGGTCTCCCTCTACGATTTTTACCCTCCACGATGCCCTCCAATGCTAAATTTGTGATCCCTTGATGCCTCAAAACATGTCCTACCAACCGATCCCTTCTTCTAGTCAAGTTGTGCCACAAACTTCTCTTCTCCCCAATCCTATTCAATACCTCCTCATTAGTTACGTGATCTACCCACTTTATCTTCAGCATTCTTCTGTAGCACCACATTTCGAAAGCTTCTATTCTCTTCTTGTCCAAACTAGTTATCGTCCATGTTTCACTTCCATACATGGCTACACTCCATACAAATACTTTCAGAAACGACTTCCTGACACTTAAATCTATACTCGACGTTAACAAATTTCTCTTCTTCAGAAACGATTTCCTTGCCATTGCCAGTCTACATTTTATATTCTCTCTACTTCGACCATCATGAGTTATTTTACTCCCTAAATAGCAAAAATCCTTTACTACTTTAAGTGTCTCATTTCCTAATTTAATTCCCTCAGCATCACCCGATTTAATTTGACTACATTCCATTATCCTCGTTTTGCTTTTGTTGATGTTCATCTTATATCCTCCTTTCAAGACACTGTCCATTCCGTTCAACTGCTCTTCAAAGTCGTTTGCTGTCTCTGACAGAATTACAATGTCATCGGCGAACCTCAAAGTTTTTATTTCTTCTCCATGGATTTTAATACCTACTCCGAATTTTTCTTTTGTTTCCTTTACTGCTTGCTCAATATACAGATTGAATAACATCGGGGAGAGGCTGCAACCCTGTCTCACTCTCTTCCCAATCACTGCTTCCCTTTCATGTCCCTTGACTCTTATAACTGCCATCTGGTTTCTGTACAAATTGTAAATAGCCTTTCGCTCCCTGTATTTTACCCCTGCCACCTTCAGAATTTGAAAGAGAGTATGCCAGTTAACATTGTCAAAAGCTTTCTCTAAGTCTACAAATGCTAGAAACGTAGGTTTGCCTTTTCTTAATCTTTCTTCTAAGATAAGTCGTAAGGTTAGTATTGCCTCACGTGTTCCAACATTTCTACGGAATCCAAACTGATCTTCCCTGAGGTCCGCTTCTACCAGTTTTTCCATTCGTCTGTAAAGAATTCGCGTTAGTATTTTGCAGCCATGACGTATTAAACTGATAGTTCGGTAATTTTCACATCTGTCAACACCTGCTTTCTTTGGGATTGGAATTATTATATTCTTCTTGAAGTCTGAGGGTATTTCGCCTGTCTCATACATCTTGCTCACCAGATGGTAGAGTTTTGTCATGACTGGCTCTCCCAAGGCCATCAGTAGTTCTAATGGAATGTTGTCTACTCCCGGGGCCTTATTTCGAATCAGGTCTTTCAGTGCTCTGTCAAACTCTTCACGCAGTATCTTATCTCCCATTTCGTCTTCATCTACATCCTCTTCCATTTCCATAATACTGTCCTCGAGTACATCGCCCTTGTATAAACCCTCTATATACTCCTTCCACCTTTCTGCCTTCCCTTCTTCGCTTAGAACTGGGTTGCCATCTGAGCTCTTGATATTCATACAAGTGGTTCTCTTCTCTCCAAAGGTCTCTTTAATTTTCCTGTAGGCAGTATCTATCTTACCCCTAGTGAGACAAGCCTCTACATCCTTACATTTGTCCTCTAGCCATCCCTGCTTAGCCATTTTGCACTTCCTGTCAATCTCATTTTTGAGACGTTTGTATTCCTTTTTGCCTGCTTCATTTACTGCATTTTTATATTTTCTCCTTTCATCAATTAAATTCAATATTTCTTCTGTTACCCAAGGATTTCTATTAGCCCTCGTCTTTTTACCTACTTGATCGTCTGCTGCCTTCACTACTTCATCCCTCAGAGCTACCCATTCTTCTTCTACTGTATTTCTTTCCCCCATTCCTGTCAATTGTTCCCTTATGCTCTCCCTGAAAATCTTTCAGTTTATCCAGGTTCTATCTCCTTAAATTCCCACCTTTTTGCAGTTTCTTCAGTTTCAATCTGCAGTTCATAACCAATAGATTGTGGTCAGAGTCCACATCTGCCCCTGGAAATGTCTTACAATTTAAAACCTGGTTCCTCAATCTCTGTCTTACCATTATATAATCTATCTGATACCTTTTAGTATCTCCAGGATTCTTCCAGGTATACAATCTTCTTTTATGATTCTTGAACCAAGTGTTAGCTATGATTAAGTCATACTCTGTGCAAAATTCTACAAGGCGGCTTCCTCTTTCATTTCTTCCCCCCAATCCATATTCACTTACTATGTTTCCTTCTCTCCCTTTTCCTACTGACGAATTCCAGTCACCCATGACTATTAAATTTTCGTCTCCCTTCACTACCTGAATAATTTCTTTTATCTCGTCATACATTTCATCTATTTCTTCATCATCTGCAGAGCTAGTTGGCATATAAACTTGTACTACTGTAGTAGGCATGGGCTTTGTGTCTATCTTGGCCACAATAATGCGTTCACTATGCTGTTTGTAGTAGCTAACCCGCACTCCTATTTTTTTATTCATTATTAAACCTACTCCTGCATTACCCCTATTTGATTTTGTATTTATAACCCTGTATTCACCTGACCAAAAGTCTTGTTCCTCCTGCCACCAAACTTCACTAATTCCCACTATATCTAACTTTAACCTATCCATTTCCCTTTTTAAATTTTCTAACCTACCTGCCCGATTAAGGGATCTGACATTCCACGCTCCGATCCGTAGAGGCCAGTTTTCTTTCTCCTGATAACGACGTCCTCTTGAGTAGTCCCCGCCCGGAGATCCGAATGGGGGACTATTTTCCCTCTGGAATATTTTACCCAAGAGGACGCCATCATCATTTAATCATACAGTAAAGCTGCATGTCCTCGGGAAAAATTACGGCTGTAGTTTCCCCTTGCTTTCAGCCATTCGCAGTACCAGCACAGCAAGGCCGTTTTGGTTAATGTTACAAGGCCAGATCAGTCAATCATCCAGACTGTTGCCCCTGCAACTACTGAAAAGGCTGCTGCCCCTCTTCAGGAACCACATGTTTGTCTGGCCTCTCAACAGATACCCCACCGTTGTGGTTGCACCTACGGTACGGCCATCTGTATCGCTGAGGCACGCAAGCCTCCCCACCAACGGCAAGGTCCATGGTTCATGGAGGGAGAGGTAGAGTATCCCGTATGAAATCATGATAACGTGCTCCATTGAGCGTAGGTGGAAGAACATGGGGCCCAATCAAGACATCACCAACAATGCCTGCCCAAACGTTTACAGAAAATCTGTGTTGATGACTTGATTGCACAATTGCGTGCAGATTCTCGTCAGCCAACACATGTTGATTGTGAAAATTTACAATTTGATCACGTTCGAATGAAGCCTCATCCGTAAAGAGAACATTTGCACTGAAATGAGGATTGATACATTCTTGGATGAACCATTCGCAGAAGTGTACCCGTGGAGGCCAATCAGCTGCTGATAGTGCCTGCACACGCTGTACATGGTACGGAAACAACTGGTTCTCCCGTAGCACTCTCCGTACAGTGACGTGGTCAACGTTACCTTGTACAGCAGCAACTTCTCTGACGCTGACATTAGGGTTATCGTCAACTGCACGAAGAATTGCCTCGTCCATTGCAGGTGTCCTCGTCGTTCTAGGTCTTCCCCAGTCATAGGCTGGAATGTTCCGTGCTCCCTAAGACGCCGATCAATTGCTTCGAACGTCTTCCTGTCGGGACACCTTCGTTCTGGAAACATATCTCGATACAAACGTACCGCGCCACGGCTATTGCCCCGTGCTAATCCATACATCAAATGGGCATCTGCCAACTCCGCATTTGTAAACATTGCACTGAGTGCAAAGCCACGTTCGTGATGAACGTGCTTGATGGCAGTACTGTGGAGCAATGAGTCGCATGTCAACACAAGCACCGAAGTCAACATTACCTTCCTTCAATTGGGCCAACTGGCTGTGAATCGAGGAAGTACAGTACATACTGACGAAACTAAAATGAGCCCTAACATGGAAATTAAGCGTTTCTGGACACATGTCCACATAACATCTTTTCCTTATTTGTGTGTGAGGAATGTTTCCTGAAAGTTTGGCCGTACCTTTTTGTAACACCCTGTACAACATATTTTATCGAAGAATATAAATACTGTAACACTGTGGTTAAAATAACTGACTCTAAAGAAAGCTCTTCTCATGACGAACTTGGGCGAGCACTGGAATAATTTTCTTACTGCATGTTTTTGTACTTTGAAAACAGAGCATAGTCCTATGGCTTTGTTGGGTGAACATACACAAAATACGTTAATTTGCGTATTTGTTTCTCGCCAGATGTTACAATGACACAGTGTACAAAAGTAGCTGAAAATATTTGTGTAAAAGGCAGCAGAATGCGTTTTTTATGCAGAGATTCAAAAGTCATTAGAGAACAGTCCTTTAGAGAAAGATAGACAAAAGTAAAAACTCATTGGCACTTCAATGTTTCCATTTTCTTCTTCAGTGACTTGTAATTATTGATGGCCAACATCAATGTTGATTGTTCACAAATTTCTGGCTGTAATCACGCACCTACATCTTGACATTTACCTACGTTTATTTTCTGACATTTAATCGAGTACCTATTAGTATATACCTAAATCCACAACTTCAGTATATAATCTTGCCTTAGTTGATGTTTCGTCCACAGTTGCAGGTCCACAGCTTCCTTTAATGTGTGAGGTAAATTAAGATTTCAATAACAAAGAAAATCTATCAGAATGGTTATTATCAACATACCATTCCATTACTCTTTTTGAAGTGATGTAGCCCATACTCTGCAGCACAACTGAGACAGCACTTTTGCAATGATGGTGTGTAACATCATTGTTATCGCATCAACAACACTGTATGTCTCAATTACAACACGTCTTTTAATCGAAATTATGTTCTACATACTTTCAAATTATGACAAAGGCTAATTTTGTGGAAGATTCATCGAAATAGCTACTGTGGACCATCATAGGTTGCCAGTTCTAGCAAGGCTAAAGACACAAAAACAAAATTCACTACAAAAATAAAATGGAACAGAAAGCAGATACGGATATCAAATAGTTATGTGTTTTTACGAAAGTATGAATTTGTCAAGGCAAAGTATTTTGAAAGTTCTCCATTCTCTTTATCAATTTGATAATTAATTAATAATAGCTGAATACCTGGGACTACCCCAGGCATTTATTCCTCTTTTAGTCCATCTCCCCATTCACACTGCCTGTGTCCATTTCTTACTCCCACGTCTCTCTTTCTTTCCATCCCTGCTACCACCTCTATCAGTCCATCCATTCTCTGCCCTTTCTCCATCAATCTTGTCCTCGCCCTCTCAGTACCCACCTCCTCCTCACCCTCTCCCTACTCAACCATACCCATCTGCATAGGCCCCTGGAACACATTCTGATGCTACCCACACAACATGCATGTTATGCAGGGCAGCTTAGATTCCAGGGGTTACCAACCTTTCCATCCTAACCCCTATTAGACCTATGTGGTTCTTACACCAACAGTACATCTTCCCAGAAAATTAGTAGCATGTGTACCAAATTTTGTAGAAATCAATCTAGTGGGTTAGGAGGAGATGTGGAGCACAAAGACATATACATACACCCACTTTAATATATGTATATTATTCATTACAACTCCATCTTATAAATGAAACTAGTTCTATGTGTAGAGATATTTTGACCTCTTTCTTCGACCCAGGTTCCTTACTTCTTTTTATGATTTTAAACGAAGTGTCACAAATAAATAGAACAGCGCTTTCGTAGAAGGCTTTCGTTCAAGGAAGCTATCCCCTCCAAGCCCTGTTATGTCATTGCAAGTAACTGGTGCTTCTGACCTTCAATAAATGTTTGTAATGTTTAACATAATTTCTAAAAAGGAAAGCAAAAGCGGAAACTGAGAGCTGATAGAGCAAACTGAAGTAATACGATCAGTATGAAAAGAGACAGACGATTTCAATCAATTTAATGTTATAGTCAGAATTGTCTGTTATGCTATACCAGAACCAGTTTTTATTACGTCAAAATCTAGGTTATGATGAACAAAAAAATCCCTTATCTGGAACAATAGATTAGGTACAGAGCGAGTGTTTGCATTTCAACAGAATTATTTCTCAATCTCTCTTGCAGTCGCCAGGCTATTAAGGCCCTCATCACACGGCGTGTTTCACTCTTCATCGAGAAATGAGCCGTTGCTTTGCATGAACAACATCAGCTGCACAGGTTTCGCTTCATTGTGCGTTTTCTCTGAACTTCTGTTAAACCTCTCTGATGAGACTGTACAATCTCACTCACTCACTCACATACACATACACACACAGGCACACACACACACACACACACACACACACACAAAATGACAAAGGAAAAAATTTTATTGCTTAGTACATTTTCGCTGTTCGTGCAGTACAACTTTAGCACCAGAAATAACATTTTAGTTTGTCACATCTTTACTGCCAGTTCTATTTTCAACACATTTTACGGACAGTATTTACATATCCCACTGAATGTACCTGCAAAATTATATCGTTGTACGACTAATAGTTCAAAAAATGTGACGTCATAGTCATTTAGATGCGTGAAAAACTAGCGTAAATTACCCAGACTGTGTTCGTCCAGTATTTCATAATAAGAATACCTAACAAGGTCCAACGAACTTCAAGCACAATTTCAAACCTTTTCCAGACTTTTTTGCTCTTTCATTTTTAACTTCAAATGTTTAACACGTTAAGCCCTTTGTAAAGTATTAAGACGTTGGTGTTGTTTTACAACTGTACAACTGGGAGTTCGATTCTTTAAAGAATCGGGGGTTTACTGGTAACTATTAAACGACGTATCAAGGTCGTTTTTGGCCTACATATTGATCAACTGCCAACCCCCCGCCCCCTTTTTGTACTTCCATGTTACTCGCTTGGTCTCCATGACATTGCCGAATTAAAAACACAGAATTTGTGAAGCTGTTTTCACACAGATACTTATGACGTTTAATGGCACATTGCTCTACGCAATTTATCACCTGAGGCAAAAATTTTGATAGCATAATACCTGAGTACTACGGATGACGGAGTGGCCGAGCGGTTCTTGGCGCTACAGTCTGGAGTCGCGCGACCGCTACGGTCGCAGGTTCGAATCCTGCCTCGGGCATGGATGTGTGTGATGTCCTTAGGTTGATTAGGTTTAAGTAGTTCTAAGTTCTAGGTGACTAATGACCTCAGAAGTTAAGTCCATAGTGCTCAGAGCCATTTTTTTACTACGGATGACAGACAAACACAAGTCGTACAAAGTAGGACAACAACACAGAAGTTTTGTGTGGAAACCCTTGTGTTCACCATTATGCTGATACAGTAAACGACGTTGACTGGGAGGTCTTAGTCTATGTATTTCACAATGTACTAATGAAATTCCGTTAAACTGTTCAGGATCCAGTCTGTACTAAAATTAACACCACGTGTTCATGCTCTAATATCCCTCTACATTTGAGAAATCACTTCAGGTGCTACGGAAGTTCTGGTTACTAGTGTCTCAGATTGTTCATTGACGTTTCACATCCTGAAGATTTTTGTCTCCTCGGATGCCGACATTACCTAAAGCTGAATAAAGAAAGTAGCGACCATCGTTTGCGTCTGGATGGGCGACAGTTGAGTACGGCAATTGGTCAGCTGGACGTCACGTCGTACGTGGCAACCACTTTGGACCTGACTAGCATATGACAGAAGCGGGAAGAATTGATCTAATTAGCTGTTATCTTAGTGTATAAGAATGTGTGAAACATACAGACTCATTTTATATTAATTTAAGAGCCTAAAAAAGCGTATCAACTTTTCTGTGGTCAAAAACGCCGCATTGTTGCGCTGTAAACTGCTAGATTAGACTAGATAGCAGTGCGCGGTAGTACGTTTTTCTGAATTCCACTAGGCAAAAGGAATGCGCAAATATGCAAAATATGACTGCGTCAGACAAGAAGGTAAGATACATCTGGTCAGCTAGACCATGTGAAGTAAATAAACATTTATCTTATTGTGGAGCACTTAACAAGGAGCCGATGTAGAACATTATTTAACAAGGACAGCACATGTTTCTGCGTAGCAGAGTTGACGGAATACTCGATTTCAAATTCCAGGGTCACCAAGATAAATTCTCACTGAGTGATTTTTTCCCTCGATTCTACCGTCATGTTGAGTTTACTCTATTTACAACAGATTTGCGTAAGAGTTATAAATTCCACATCATATTACATTTTAGTATCTATTTTCAATTCTTAGCTTCATTTTACACCTGATCAATTTGATATGTAATCTAAGGAAGATGTTAAAAATTACATTTCATGCTTCATGTGGCTCATATTCTGAAGTTTCTCAGAAACCATTTAACAATTTTCGACCACATTGTTCTTCTCACATAAGTCGTTGAAGATAATAATTTAACGTGTTCCAACTGTCTCCATTGAGCCTGTTATAAAACTGTATGTTTTTGACAATGAAAAAAAGGTAAACATTGCCTGGAACCTAAGAGAAAAGTAAAAGACCAGAACATGGCGTTAAAATGAAAGACCGTTCTGCTTCCGCCTTTTAAATCAAATTAATTCAGCAACAATTAAGTCCTTCCGCATCAGCTGCATTCTGTAAACACAATTTTCTGGTTGTTCAAGTTAATGTCGCCGACGAACAGAAAAACTGCAAATTGGAAAGCTGTTGAAGATAAACATGATGATCCTGTGCTGTTCATGAACGTTATTACGCTGTTTGAAAACCGAGATAAGAGGTACCTGGAAAACATCAGTAGTTCTACCAACAATTACAGCTATTAGAAGAAAACAGTAGTAGTTCTTGAAACAACCACAGCAATTAGCATTCAAAATTATCTTCTGAATGAAAAAGCTTCCACTGCGTTTTACTGTGCAGGTTTTCAAAAGATGGCCTGGAAAACATTTTCATTATGGTTCGAGCAAAAACACCAGTTCCAAAAGAACAGGTATGACAAATGCGATAATGCTATTTTACGAGGCAGTCACCAGGAGGTCAATGTATTTCATATATTTTTGTCTAGTTGCGTAAATGTAAAAAGAGATAATACGCCATATATTGGTATGTGGTGAAACGCATGAGCTAAGAACTTGTAATTTAAGTCATGCCCTAATCGATCGACACTTTAGAGATCATGGAATGCTGTTTGAAACTTGTTCTAATCTACTCCCTATCCTACTCCTTTAGTTTGTTGTTAAGCTTCTCTTGTTTTCCGCTCTCAGTTTACGCAGATCGAATAATGCATTATTTGTATTGTGTCTCAAGCAACCCAACATACGCATTGTTTATAACTTAACACATCCCTATCGTATTTTTTTCTCTGAGAAAAACAAGGAGCGAAAAATTAGATCTCATACGTAATATTTCAAATCAGTTTAGATGATACTGTAACGTTGTTACATAAGTTTGAATGTAGTATCTCAATATTTGACTAGTTATTTACCGGTATTGTAATTCCTTATTCAGTCACATGTTTCTTTTACTTTTTCAGCAATTGTTGAAACACTTACCGAACTCGCAACGCTAATTAAGAAGCTTAGAGACGAAATCGAGCGGCAGGTAAGTGTAAAAATAGCACTTGCTGTAATTTTGCAATTAGTAGCACAATAACTTTTACAATACTTTGAGTAATCTTCTACTAGTGGAAACGTAAAACGTTAAATTATTTAAAAGCATCATGTGTGATATGAATATACTGCTTCAAGGCAGCTTTGCTTAGTTACTGCTTTATTGACAGAAGTTCCTGTGCTCTGAATAACTTATTTCGAAATTCCCGAAAACACCGACAGGGAGTGGGTTCGCTCGTAATATGATTATACAGTGTGGTCCATTGATCGTGACCGGGCCAAATATCTCACGAAATAAGCGTCAAACGAAAAAACTACAAAGAACGAAACTTGTCAAGCTTGAAGGGGAAACCAGATGGCGCTATGGTTGGCCCGCTAGATGACGCTTCAAACGGATATCAACTGCGTTTTTTTTTTTTTTTTAATAGGAACCCCCAATCTTTATTACATATTCGTTTAGTACATAAAGGAATATGAATGTTTTAGTTGGACCACGTTTTTCGATAGTGATAGATGGCACTGTAATAGTCACAAACATATGGCTCACAATTTTGGACGAACTGTTGGTAACAGGTAGGTTCTTTAAATTAAAATACAGAATGTAGCTACGTTTGAACATGTTATTTCGGTTGTTCCAATGTGATACGTGTACCTTTGTAAACTTAATCATTTCTGAGAACGCATGCTGTTATAGCGTGATTACCTGTAAATACCACACTAATGCAATAAATGCTCAAAATGATGTCCGTCAACCTCAATGCATTTGGCAATACGTGTAACGACATTCCTTTCAACAGCGAGTTGTTCGCTTTCCGTAATGTTCGCACATGCGTTGACAATACGCTGACACATGTCGTCAGGCGTTGTCGGTGGATCACGATAGCAAATATGCTTCAACTTTCCCGACAGAAAGAAATCCGGGGACGTCAGATCCGGTGAACGTGCGGGCCATGGTATGGTGATTCGACGACCAATCCACCTGTCATGAAATATGGTATTCAATACCGCTTCAACCGCACGCGGACTATGTGCCAGACATCCATCATGTTGGAATTACATCGCCATTCTGTCATGCAGTGAAACATCTTGTAGTAACATCGGTAGAACATTACGTAGGAAATCAGCATACACTGCACCATTTAGATTGCCTTTATTGATTGGCGACTCCATAGTGTCCTGTGCACTACGACCAGATAATGGGTATACTTGGAAGGAGAGACAGCATTGGTCGTATATTTTTGTTTATTATCGCAAAATCGATTTTCGGTCACTTCGTGACCATCTTCAGTGCTGTAATATATAACTTAAATTAGTAAGCACTGGTGTCAATAAGCATTACGGCGATCACATAGACTCCACTGAGTCTATGTGTTCGCCGTAATGCTTATTGACACCAGTGCTTACTAATTTAAGTTATATATTACAGCACTGAAGATGGTCACGAAGTGACCGAAAATCGATTTTGCGACAATAAACAAAAATATACGACCAATGCTGTCTCTCCTTCCAAGTATTTAGATTGCCATCGATAAAATGGGGGCCAGTTATCCTTCCTCCCATAATGCCGCATACATTAACCCGCCAAGGTCGCTGATGTTCCACTTGTCGCAGCCATCGTGGATTTTCCGTTGCCCAATAGTGCATATTGTGCCGGTTTACGTTACCGCTGTTGGTGCTGACGCTTCGTCGCTAAATAGAACGCGTGCAAAAAATCTGTAACCGTCCGGTAATTTCTCTTGTGCCCAGTTGCAGAACTGTACACGACGTTCAAAGTCGTCGCCATGCAATTCCTGGTGCGTATAAATATGGTACAGGTGCAATCGACGTTTTTGAGATTCCCGATTCTCGCGCAATTTGTCTGCTACTGATGTGCGGATTAGCCGCGACAGCAGCTAAAACACCTACTTGGGCATCATCATTTGTTGCAGGTCGTGGTTGACGTTTCACATGTGGCTGTTTCCTTAAATAACGTAACTTTCCGGCGAACTGTCCGGACACTTGGATGATGTCGTCCAGGATACCGAGCAGCATACATAGCACACGCCCGTTGGGCATTTTGATCACAGTAGCCATACATCACACGATATAGACCTTTTCTGCAATTGGTAAACGGTCCATTTTAACACGGGTAATGTATCACGAAGCAAATACCGTCCACACTGGCGGAATGGTACGTGATGCCACATACTTACATGTTTGTGACTATTACAGCGCCATCTATTACAAAGCGAAAAAAGTGGTCCAACTAAAACATTCATATTTCTTTACGTACTACATGAATATGTAATAAAAATGGGGGTTCCTATTTTTAAAAAACGCAGTTGATATCCGTTTGACCTATGACAGCGCTATCTAGCGGGACAACCATAGCGCCATCTGGTTTCCCCCTTCAAGCTAGACAAGTTTCGTTCTTTGTAGTTTTTTCGTTTGATGTTTATTTCGTGAGATATTTGGCCCGCCACTATCAATAGACCCCCCTATATACGGAGCGCATTGGAGTATTCAGCGCTGACAGAATGGTACAAGAGGCCAAAACTGGAAAAGGTGTAGACTGGGCTACTCATTGTCCAGAACGTCCTCTTCAAGGGCGACAATTGGAACTTCCGGCTTCTTTTTTTTTTTTTTTTTTTTTTTTTTGACGCCTAACACCAGCCAGAGCTGTAGAATCACTCTTTGTTCCCAGAGAGCCTGCTCTAGGCCCCGCCTTCACACTGAGTAGCACTTCTCTCATTGGTTTAACTACGCACCGTCTGACGTGCTGCGCCACCATGCTTCCGTGTCTCTCAGTGGTGCACTACCGTCAGGGTGGCGCAGAAGCGACACAGGCCTGCCACTGGCGTGACATTGCTTCCAAACGCGGCCAAGTAGCGGGTAAAGCCGCACGTTAACTGTCGGCTCGTGACGGTTTGGGACTGCTGCTAATTGTCATTTGGTAGTACGGTAGTTAGCCAGAGATGGAAGTCTATACAGAAGATTTCATCTGTGAAGCTGAAAACATTCATCGATATGCAACATGGAGTGTGAGGAATATTCAGATAAATGGCAGAAAGTTAAAGCAGACGTTCTTCAGAAAAGACGACGATTGGCCAGCATCACTTACATTTCGTTCCTCTTGTATTGGGTCTGTTGACACGTCACATTACACACAAATCCTCAGAATGTATTCCAATCTGTATATGTGTCGATACCGAGCAAGACTGTGCTGAACAGAGCAAGTTTTAATAATATCTTCAGCAAATTCTGGAGATACATTCGAAGGCTGAGCACACACTTTGAACTCTTTATAAGAATTCCAAAAACACATTCGACATATCTTCTGGCCCTACAGAGACTGTATCTGAAAACGTTTCGAAAAGAAATTAGAGGATGACAATTATTGCACTATTTGAAATAAAAGCGTCATAACTTCTGAATGGTTTGCGTTAGGACGTTCAAACTACACGATTGGCCGCGGGGTATGGTGGGAATTAGTACGTGCAGTATGGTTTGGTTTAGCGACGAAGCCCACTTTCATTTGGATGGATTTGTCAATATGTAAAACTGGCGCATTTAGGGGACTGAGATCAGCGTTTCGCCATCGAGAAGTCACTTCACTCTCAACAGGTGACTGTATGGTGTGCAATGTCCAGTCACGAAGTAACCGGTGCGATATTCTTCGATGGCACGGTGGCTACCAAACGGTGCGTGAAGGTTTTGGAAGATGGTTTCATCCCTATTATCCTGATTTCAATAAGATGTGGTGCATCCAAGACGGATGTCGACCCCATCGAAGCAGGAGAGTGTTTGATGTCCTGGAGGAGCACTTCGGGAACCCATAGGCCTCAATTGGCCGCCATATACTCTGGATCTGAACATATGCCGCTCCTTTTTGTGGGGCTATATTAAAGACAAGTTGTACAACAATAACCGCAAAACTATTGCTAAGCTGAAAACAGCCATTCAGGAGGTCATCCACAGCACCGATGTTCCGACACTTCAGCAGGTCATGCAGCCGCTATTCGTCTGCGCCATGTCATTGCCAATGGTGGCAGGTATATCGAACATGTCATAGCCTACATCCGAATATCTGTAGTGACATTTACATGTTGAATGAAGTGTGTGCATGCCGTAGTTTGTAACTAATTTACGTTTTTTTTCATATAGTTCAATAAGTGTCATCCTGTATCTCTGTCTTAACGCAGTAAGAAATGTCAAATACCGAAACCTTAATCACCAACGATTACAAGAGAAAAGTAATCACAGCCTTCATACTACTGCCTGCTTTGAGAAAATTTAGTTTCATTGCCACTTCCTGACACTGATCAATCTGGCGATCTTTTATTTTATCCAGCGAGAATGAACATGAGTCCGTGGTGTGAATCATACGAGGGTGAGTCAAATGAAAACGTTAAATATTTTTTAAATATTATTTATTGGGCAGAAGTGGTACAAAGCTGTATCACTTTTCAACATAATCTCCCCCACGCTCAATGCAAGTCCTCCGGTGGTTACAAAGTGCATAAATTCCTTTAGGAAAAAAATTCTTTTGGTAGTCCGCGCAGCCACTCATTCACCGCATGGCGTACCTCTTCAGCAGAACGGAATTTCTTTCCTCCCATTGAGTCTTTGAGTGGTCTAAACATATGGAAATCACTTGGGGCAAGGTCTGGTGTGTATGGTGGATGAGGAAGACGCTCAAAATGCATGTGTGTGAATGTTGCAACTGTTATACGGGCAGTGTGGGGCCTTGCATTGTCATGTTGCAAAAGGACACCTGCTGACAGCAATCCATGTCACTTTGATTTGATTGCACGCCGCAGAAGATTTTTTAGGGTATCTCTGTATGATGCACTGGTGACAGTAGTCCCTCTAGGCATGTGATGCTCCAAAATGACACCTTTTTCGTCCCAAAAGAGAGTCAACATAACTTTTCCTGCTGATGGTTCTGTTCGAAACTTCTTTGGTTTTGGTGATGAGGAATAGCGCCATTCGTTTCTCACTCTCTTCGTTTCCGGTTGGTGGAAGTAAACCCAGGTTTCGTCACCAGTAACGATTCTTGCAAGGAAGCCATCACATTCTCGTTCAAAGCGCCGAAGAAGTTCTTCACAAGCATCAAAACGTCGTTCTCTCATTTCAGGAGTCAGCTGCCGTGGTACCCATCTTGCAGACACTTTGTGAAACTGGAGCACATCATACACAATGTGGTGTGCTGACCCGTGACTAATCTGTAAACATGCTGCAATGTCATTCAGTGTCACTCGGCGGTTTTCCTTCACTATGGCTTCAACTGCTGCAATGTTCTGTGGAGTCACAAGTCGTTGTGCCTGACCTGGACGAGGAGCATCTATCACTGAAGTCACACCATTTGCGAACTTCAGCTGGCTGGAGTGGCCGATCGGTTCTAGGCGCTACAGTCTGGAATTGCGCGACCGCTACGGTCGCAGGTTCGAATCCTGCCTCGGGCATGGATGTGTGTGGTGTCCTTAGGCTAGTTAGGTTTAAGTCGTTCTAAGTTCTAGAGGACTGATGACCTCAGAAGTTAAGTCCCATAGTGCTCAGAGCCATTTGAACCATTTTTTGCGAACTTCCTACTCCATTCGTAGGCTTGTTGCTGTGACAAACATGCATCACCGAACTGAACCTTCATTCGTCGATGAATTTCAATAGGTTTCACACCTTCACTACGTAAAACCCGAATAACAAAATCTGTTCTTCCCTGGTGCAAGTCGCAAGTGGGGCAGCCATCTTTATACTGATACTGCGACGGTATGTGTGCATCTGCACTATGCTGCCACCTACTGGTCATTCTGCACGGTGTTTGTAGCACGCTTACCAACTTAAGGATAACGGCGCGAAATTTCGATTTGTTATTACAAATTTAAGGTTTTCTTTAGATTCACCCTCGTACACGGCCAGCAACAATATCGAGAAAAATTTTTTGTTGCAATAAACCAACCCGCAGTCAGGTGCCTTGATGACACGTATTATGTTTACATTTTATAGCCAACATAGACTTGTGTATATTGGCTACCTTTTTAGTACACCTTTAACAACTCTTCCTGCGAGAAGTAGTGGCACCCAGGATTTACTTAGAAATTGCCTCTTTTTGGATTTCACATTCTTTAAGTGAAGTAAAAGAGAGGCATCCTGCTCATCAGACTCCACGACAGACCGAAATATGGCAGCGCGGCAGATCAAAGCGGAGGCAGAGGACCCGCTTCTCTTTGGATAGCGCCGCCCCGCATAGCATGTGTGTGCTGCAGAGAAGCACTTCTCAGTAGCTCCGTGTAAGGCGGCTTAGGGACAGATGTTGTCTCAACACCACACTGTGCAGGTACCACTGTATTATACGGGGAAACATAACAAACACAGAAAATGCACTGTGCTGCGTGCACACAACAGGGTTCTGGAAAAACTCCAAGGGAATATACAATACCTACTTGCAACTTTCCAGTCTCTCACAGTCTTCTCTCAGCTGTTGCCAAACGTCGAATAATGTAGACCATTACTGTTAAGGAACTTTTCTGCTTACAGTTGTGCAGCAGCTCAGTCATTGTCAACAAATTTTCCATATGTCAGCGGCGTATCGGTCATTTCTTTACTTGTGTAATGCCGCGTACATGAAGTAATTACCCAGTTATTACGACAACAAAGAATGCTGGGAAGATGCAGCGCGTGCGAAGTAATGCTAGTTAGGAGAACCAATGTGTACACTTTACACTATTGTCTAACGGGTTGCTTGCCTAATTAGGATTACAAACATAATCCGAAGCCCTCTTGAAAAATGATCAGTTTGCTGTCCCACAGAACATAGTAAGAGTTGCTGGTGTTTTCAGACTTGGTGAACGGTTCAAGATATAGAAATAAAGTTTTCAGCAAATGTAGTTCACTAAGAAGTTTAACCATTTCCTCTTGTATCAGTCGAGATACTGAAGCAAGGAGGCTCACGTTTTCCTTTTTTCTTTTTTCATTTTTTTATGGAACGATATAATTTCGAAAGTACGTACTGTGTTCGAAAGTTCTTGGAAAGACGAGTACAGAGATGCGACGCTTCTTAGTTTTCATGTGCCAGATCAGGTGGTCTAGTAATGATCGATCAGAGGGTTAGCTGCCCTCTGTAATTAAAAAAAGAAACTGAGTGATTCAACGATGAACTTCAACGGGTGTCATGGGATGTCCGTCACAGAAAAAAGAATTGGTTAAGCGCGTCCCTGGAAACTAGGAGATCCCGTGTTAGAATCCCGGCCGACTACGGAAATTTTTGAACTGCTTTGAGACTTGCCTTCACCTCTCAACGACGTGAGGAGTCCCCAGGAACGACACGAGGCTCGAATTCCACGTTAAGCTGCCGGTCCACTTCCTCGATCCGATAACTGTGGCAGTTTAGGAAGACACAACTCATGGTAGTAGCATCCAATTGAAAGAATTGTACTCAGCCGTTGAGCCACACGAAATTCCTACTTATGTTCGCGTTGAGACATTATGAAAAGTTCTTACAAATGTACTCAAATTGAAAGACAAGGCGGCCGGAATAGGCTATTGCGTTGTAAATACTGCCAAGAGGGTCTCCACAGCCAGGCTCCACCATTACGTCAAGCCCTTCGATTGCAAACTTGTTTACACAAAAGATGCTCATTTAAAAATGAGTATGTACAGACATTTGAAATAGTTTTCGTAAGCGCTTTCTGATGCGCTATAAGATACACTGTAGTTCCTTTAAAAAAAAAAAAAAAAATAACCTTGCTGACGCTCTGCTGGCTAAAGCAAGGTGTAGGGAAAACAGGTTTTTTCTTAGTAGCGTAGGCCCAACTTCTTATGGCATATAACGACGGAGCCTGGCATGAGAGTCCCATCTGCAACAAAATATGTTCTCTTCCGTGTACTGTCATTCGCCAAAGGCCGGAGTGGCCGTGCGTTTCTAGGCGCTACAGTCTGGAACCGAGCGACTGCTACTGTCGCAGGTTCGAATCCTGCCTCGGGCATGGATGTGTGTGATGTCCTTAGGTTAGTTAGGTTTAATTAGTTCTAAGTTCTAGGCGACTGATGACCTCAGAAGTTAAGTCGCATAGGGCTCAGAGCCATTTGAACCATTTTTTTCTTCAAAACCTCTTAGTAAGTCACCCTTGTAACGGTAGCGCCCTTCGGAGCACAAGGAGTAAAGACCACATCATCACTGTCCCGAAACGTGGTCACCATTGTTTTTTCAACAGTGGTCTCTACCAGAAACGTTTTCACGACTGTCAGCCTGTGTGCTTCCGCTGAACTGACTGGCGCTTCGTTTTCGCGTTCCATCAATCGTCTCAGTTGTTGAAAGGAATGCCCAGCCTATGCTCTCTCTCATCATGTGTCACCATGGTTCGGCAGACTGCCATGCGCTCAGCGTTCGGCTCATCAGCCAGCATTCGTGACACCGACACTCACCCTAAGAACACTTCACGTATTTCTTATCAACAGAGGGGATTGTGTGCACAGATCCCGGAAGTGCCAACTACGGAGGCGACATCTTTCATATCGCATCGGCAACCCTCTAAATCAATTGTCCCCATTCGTGTGACGAGATCGTTTTTGTTCGTTATCACACGACGCTCGGTCTTCTTTGAACTATCACACCCGCGAACGCACTTTCTTCAGATTCATGACACCATCACTAAATGCCTCAGCCAACTGGTGAAGAATTTCAGTGGGTGTCACACCACGATAGTGAAGAAAAAGAGTGATTACATCGTGTTCTTGTGATGAAGACGTCGCAATTTCAAACACCAAAATCAGTACTCACTGTCGCCGCAACTGTTGCGAGGTCATTGTGTTACAACAGCGCTGTCATCATACACGAGTGCTCTGGTGTTTTAACGGAAACCGCGCGTTTCGTGGCTCCTGATAAAAAATCGGAGATCTCAGTACACGCACCTCGTACTACAGCCTATCTTGTTTCTTTCCTGTCTGTGTCTGTCTGTGTGTGTTTGTGCGACTGTATCAGCAGTCTGTGAATTATGTAGTGAGTCGTTCCATGGCCGAGCAGCTTTGGCTCACTTGTCCCCACGGAACACACACAAAAGAGCTAGATACAATAACGAAGCGAAATACGTGAGAACACAGTTCACTAAATTCTCTGAGAGAAAGTAAACCTGCTGCTACCACATTCTAAAATTGTTTCATACTTACACCAGGTGACCGTGAAAACGCAAGGAGTTGATCGAGGCGTCAATTGACAGGTGAGTATGTTATCATAGTCCATGGCAGTAAAGTGATGATGCAATGTGTGTTGCAGCGGACGGAAATCCAGTACCTGCGGAGCTTGTTGGAGCACTGCGACATCTGCCAACGCTGTAAGTATCTCTCTGCAGTGCCCTCATTGGTTGTCACGACCCTATAAGGCTCTCTTCATATCTTGTATTCATCCCCACATTAGACAAGTGGTCTAAGGCGTTGCAGTCATGGACTGTGCGGCTGATCCTGGCGGAGGTTCGAGCCCTCCCTCGGGCATGGGTGTGTGTGTTTGTCCTTAGGATAATTTAGGTTAAGTAGTGTCTAAGCTTAGGGACTCATGACCTTAGCAGTTAAGTCCCATAAGATTTCACACATATTTGAACATTTTTTTTTCGTCCCCACAACATGACCACTGTCGTTCCCATTTGTGATACAGCATCTGCGTTTATCGACACCCCAACTGAACATCACACATGAATTAAATACATGCAACATTTCTTTTGATTATGCGTGTCAAGTTAAAATGATGTGGCGGTGTTCGATTCGCATCTGGATCTCTGCCTTTAGTGGGCAGCATAATACCAGTGATGACATTCGAGCAGGCCTTATGGACCGTCTAAAACCTTCACTCTATCTCGGGCTTCTTTCCTTTATGTTCAAAACTCTGGAGAGGCCCTCCCACCATGCAGCAAGAGAGGCCCCTCTGAGAGAAAGGATGTGGAGAGAAGGGAGTTTTGTCTCGTCCACAGACTCAGGGTTAATGTTGAGAGAGAAATCTTTTACTCTGAACAGTCACTGTCTGCAGCAAATCAAAGCCACGATCCCTCTGAAAATGTTTCCACAGATGGGGATGAAACGTTGGGATCACCAAGAAAATATACTTGACCGTAGCTTATTATTCCAGTTCACACAAACATCTTCAGTCTCTCTCTCTCTCTCTTCTCTCTCTGTCTGTCTCCCTGTCTCTCTCGTTAATTATACATATCCTAATGAGAGCTAAAAAGCTTAATTCGACCAATATCCAAAAATGAGAGCCCAAAATCATTAGGCGACCATAGGCCAACCAGCATATTATTTGTATTATCTCAGCTCTAAAACCTTGAAGTACACGCAAGGGGCGTTCAATAACTAATGCAACACTTTTTTTCTGAAAGCACGGTGATTTTATTCAGGATTCCAATACATCATATTATTCCCCCATCTTTTGGCAAAAAATCCTATTTTTCAACACGACCTCTGTTCAACGTGACAGGCTTTAGCCACCTTACCGGGAGGGGCTGTATGCCCACATGGTACCAGTCTAATGGTCGACATTGGAGCTGATGTCGTACTGCCTCAATAACCCCTCCATCATGAAAGTAGTGCTTCCGGCAAAGAGCACACTTTATTGGGCCAAACTGCCGGAAATCTTGAGGTGCAAGTTCGGGGCTATAGTGTGGATGAGGGAGAGTAGTCCACTGAAGTTTACTGAGCTCATCTCGGGTGCTCAGACTTGTGTGAGGCCTTGCGTTGCCCAGCAGGGCAGCGAGGTGTTTGATTGTGATCCGCAGATCACATCAAATGAGAGTGTCCTCACGTTCCAATATCGCAGGAGTCACAGCTCTGTGAGTTCGGTCAGCACGTGGGGGATCAGAGAGGTTTGCGCGACCTCGTTGCGATGATGGAACGCTTCAGCCAACGACTCGCCGTGCTTTTGTCGAGTGTCAGGTCTCCGTAGATATTCTGCAGGCGCCTATGAACATCTGTGACGCTCTGGTTTCCCGTCAAACGAAACTCAGCACTCTGCTTGGAACGACCTCTGTTGCAGACGCCATTTATAGTGCAGCCACCTATAGGAACTTCCAGAAACTATAGGGGCTGAAAAGAGAATATTCCACGATGCCCAACAACAAATTCACATTTTTTTCAACCGAAATTGGCAGAGAAAAAAATATGTTGCCTTACTTATTGGACGTCCCTCGTAGAACATGAGCAACTGCCAAAGTATCTTAAATGTTATATCCATGACAAATATCACTCAAGCTTCCGGAAACACCAAGTGCATTAATCAAAGTGACTGATTCTGAGCGGCAGTGTATCTGAAATGTTTTCCTCGGCCACCCATAACGAAACAGCGTGATTCCACCGTTGGGCATCATCACGGTTCTGACATCCATCGAAGAGGCGTCAAATGTGGGTGAGACGCTGTGTGATGACTTTCTCGCCATTTGACACGTCCACGGTGGCGTTGGGCAGAATTGTGGTGAAATTTGGAGCCATTGTGATATCATTAACCCACTTTACACCTCGCATAAGCTTCTCAGCTCTGGCCGTTTTTTCAGGTGTGTCGACACCTTACTTTTCAAGCGCCGCGGAGCCTGAGGGTGACATCGCAGAGCATCATGCTTTTCCACCGTTACTGAGGAAGTTTGTAGGTACCATTGAGCTAAATTTCAAACTTCCACGTTACGTTGCAACGGGGGTCAATTACGTGGTTTCAAAAGAGTGACCCTTTGATTGTGTTGCGCAATGTAATCATCTACATCTACATCTACATTTATACTCCGCAAGCTACTCAACGGTGTGTGGCGGAGGGCACTTTACGTGCCACTGTCATTACCTCCCTTTTCTGTTCCAGTCGCGTATGGCTCGCAGGAAGAACGACTGTCTGAAAGCCTCCGTGCGCGCTCGAATCTCTCTAATTTTACATTCGTGATCTCCTCGGGAGGTATAAGTAGGGGGAAGCAATATATTCGATACCTCATCCAGAAACGCACCCTCTCGAAACCTGGCGAGCAAGCTACACCGCGATGCAGAGCGCCTCTCTTGCAGAGTCTGCCACTTGAGTTTGCTAAACATCTCCGTAACGCTATCATGCTTACCAAATGACCCTGTGATGAAACGAACCACTCTTCTTTTGATCTTCTCTATCTCCTCTGTCAACCTGACCTGGTACGGATCTCACACTGATGAGCAATACTCAAGTATAGGTCGAACGAGTGTTTTGTAAGCCACCTCCTTTGTTGATGGACTACAATTTCTAAGGACTCTCCCAATGAATCTCAACCTGGTACCCGCCTTACCAACAATTAGTTTTATATGATCATTCCACTTCAAATCGTTCCGTACGCATACTCCCAGATATTTTACAGAAATAACTGCTACCAGTGTTTGTTCCGCTATCATATAATCATACAATAAAAGATCCTTCTTCCTATGTACTCGCAATTGTTTATTTTAAGGGTCAGTTGCCACTCCCTGCACCAAGTGCCTATCCGCTGCAGATCTTCCTGCATTTCGCTGCAATTTTCTAATGCTGCAACTTCTCTGTATACTACAGCATCTTCCGCGAAAAGCCGATATGGAACTTCCGACACTATCTACTAGGTCATTTATATATATTGTGAAAAGTAATGGTCCCATAACACTCCCCTGTGGCACGCCAGAGGTTACTTTAACGTCTGTAGACGTCTCTCCATTGATAACAACATGCTGTGTTCTATTTGCTAAAAACTCTTCAATCCAGCCACACAGCTGGTCTGATATTCCGTAGGCTCTTACTTTGTTTATCAGGCGACAGTGCGGAACTGTATCGAACGCCTTCCGGAAGTCAAGGAAAATAGCATCTACCTGAGAGCCTGTATCTAATATTTTCTGGGTCGCATGAACAAATAAAGCGAGTTGGGTCTCACACGATCGCTGTTTCCGGAATCCATGTTGATTCCTACAGAGTAGATTCTGGGTTTCCAAAAACGGCATGATACGCGAGCAAAAAACATGTTCTAAAATTCTACAACAGATCGACGTCAGAGATATTAGTCTATAGATTTGCGCATCTGCTCGACGACCCTTCTTGAAGACTGGGACTACCTGTGCTCTTTTCCGATCATTTGGAACCTTCCGTTCCTCTAGAGACTTGCGGTACACGGCTGTTAGAAGGGGGGCAAGTTCTTTCGCGTACTCTGTGTAGAATCGAATTGGTATCCCGTCAGGTCCAGTGGACTTTCCTCTGTTGAGTGATTCCAGTTACTTTTCTATTCCTTGGACACTTATTTCGATGTCAGCCATATTTTCGTTTGTGCGAAGATTTAGAGAAGGAACTGCAGTGTGGTCTTCCTCTGTGAAACAGCTTTAGAAAAAGGTGTTTAGTATTTCAGCTTTACACGTGTCTTCCTCTGTTTCAATACCATTATCATCCCGGAGTGTCTGGATATGCTGTTTCGAGCCACTTACTGATTTAACGTAAGACCAGAACTTCCTAGGATTTTCTGTCAAGTCGGTACATAGAATTTTACTTTCGAATTCACTGAACGCTTCACGCATAGCCCTCCTTACGCTAACTTTGACATCGTTTGCCTTCTGTTTGTCTGAGAGGTTTTGGCTGCGTTTACACTTGGAGTGAAGCTCTCTTTGCTTTCGCAGTAGTTTCCTAACTTTGTTGTTGAACCACGGTGGGTTTTCCCATCCCTCACAGTTTTACTCGGCACGTACCTGTCTAAAACGCATTTTACAATTGCCTTGAACTTTTTCCATAAACACTCAACATTGTCAGTGTCGGAACAGAAATTTTCGTTTTGATCTGTTAGGTAGTCTGAAATCTGCCTTCTATTACTCTTGCTAAACAGATAAACCTTCCTCCCTTTTTTTATATTCCTATTAACTTCCATATTCAGGGATGCTGCAACGGCCTTGTGATCACTGATTCCCTGTTCTGTACTTACAGAGTCGAAAAGTTCGGGTCTGTTTGTTATCAGTAGGTCCAAGATGTTATCTCCACGAGTCGGTTCTCTGTTTAATTGCTTGAGGTAATTTTCGGATAGTGCACTCAGTATAATGTCACTCGATGCTCTGTCCCTACCACCCATCCTAAACATCTTAGTGTCCCAGTCTATATCTGGTAAATTGAAATCTCCACCTAAGACTATAACATGCTGAGAAAATTTATGTGAAATGTATTCCAAATTTTCTCTCAGTTGTTCTTCCACTAATGCTGCTGAGTCGGGAGGTCCGTAAAAGGAGCCAGCTCGGTTGTTGAGTGTAACCTCCACCCATAATATTTCACAGGTACTATCCACTTCTACTTCACTACAGGATAAACTACTACTAACAGCGACAAACACGCCACCACCGGTTGCATGCAATCTATCCTTTCTAACACCGTTTGTGCCTTTGTAAAAATTTCGGCAGAATTTATCTCTGGTTTCAGTCAGCTTCTGTACCGATAACGATTTCAGCTTCAGTGCTTTCTATCAGCGCTTGAAGTTCCGGTACTTTACCGATGCAATATCGACTGCTGCTTGGCCCCCGCATGTCCTGACTTTGCCCCGAACCCTTTGAGGCTGCTGCCCTTTCTGTACTTGCCCGAGGCCATCTAACCTAAAAAGCCGCCCAGTCCACGCCACACAACCCCTGCTACCCGTGTAGCCGCTTGCTGCGTGTAGTGGACTCCTGACCTATCCAGCGGAACCCGAAACCCCACCACCAGTATATGAGAACGAGAGCATTTAGTGACTTACAAGAAGCTTTATTCACAAGTGCAAATCTTCACAAAACCTCTTCCTGCTGCCACCCACTGCTAAGTGATGAAAGGAAAAACTTTTACTGTATTTTCGGCTGTTCATGCAGTAAAATAGCAGCATCAGGCATGAAGTTTCACTACTACCTGTATCCATAACAAATTTTACAGACACTATCCACCTGTACCACTGAATGTACCTGCAAAACTACATAACTGTATTACACATAGTTAGGAGATATGGCATCATAAACGCTGAGATGCGTGTAAAACTAGCTTCTGGTTAAAACAGATAGCAAATTACCTAGACTATATTCATCCGGTGTTTCATAATGAGAGCACTTCAATTTTGCAGATAATTTCAAACATTTGTTAACTTTCTCTCGCTTACATGGTTATGCCATATACGCCTATATGCAAAATTTTGGTCGTCCTATTCAAAGTAAATGTGTCTTGAACACGTCCTCATACATGACCATTTTCAACTATGATCATCACCAATTTGGACATTTTAAAGACTCATGTACAATAAAAGCCGTTACAAGTAGAAACAATCTCGGACACTTTCACATACAATCATCGAAGGGCACTTCTTGGCTCCGTGGAAAACACATGCCGATGAATAGTGTACTAGGCATGTTCTCTACAGGTGTGCAGTGAAACCAAAGTTCAGTACCTATCTAAAGATTAGGAAAATACATTCTTAAGGTAAAAAAGACAAGGCACCATGATGGAATTATCCAAATGCCACGGAAATAGGTAGATGTGATGTACATATACAAACAAACAAATGATTACAAATTTTCAAAAATGTTCAAATGTGTGTGAATCTCGAAGGGTCCCTAGTCTTATAATATTTAAACTAACTTATGCCAAGAACAACACACACACCCATGCCCGAGGGAGGACTCGAACCTCTGGCGGGAGGGGCTGTGCAATCTGTGACATGGCACATCTAACTGCGGGGCCACTCCGCGTGGAAAAATGATTACAATTCAAGAAAAATGCGATGATTAATTCAAAAGAAAGAGCTTCACAAATTGTGCAAGTAAATAACACGTTTGTCCAACTCTGGTTATTATGCAAGCAGTTATTCGACTTGCCATCGATTGATAGAGTTGTTGGATGTCCTCCTGATGGAAACTGTGCCAAATTCTGTCCAATTAGCACGTTAGAT
This sequence comes from Schistocerca nitens, assembly GCF_023898315.1. Lineage (NCBI taxonomy): Eukaryota > Metazoa > Arthropoda > Insecta > Orthoptera > Acrididae > Schistocerca > Schistocerca nitens. The sequence continues at coordinate 171,475,608 of NC_064619.1, forward strand.
TGTAAAATCCCCAGATGGTTGGAGGGTCTTGCTCATAATGTTCCAAACGTTCCCATTTAGGCACAGATCCAGGGACATTGTTGGCCAAGGTAGGGTTTGACTATCATGAAGACAAGTAGCAGAAACTCTTGATGTGTGCGGACGAGTGTTAGTTTTGCTGAAATGTAAGCCCAGGATGGCTTTATGTGAATGACAACAAAACAGGGTATAGAATATCGTCAACCACCAAAGGAGTCCTGCTACGAAAAGAAATGGCACCAGACCATCACTCATGCCTGTCGGGCCTTATGGCGGGCAACGGTTAAGTTGGTATCCCATCGCTGTGTGGGGCATCAACAGACACGTCTTCGGCCTAGAATCTCATTGACCAGAGTAAAATTGTCTTCAGTGATGAGTCCTGCTTCGAACTGAGCTCCGATGACCAATGAAGACAAGACTGGAGAGGCTCCAGACAGCATTGCATCACCAGCCTGACTGTCGCCCGAGATATGGTCCAACAACCAGGAGTGACGGTCTGGGGTTCCATTTCACTTCATAGCATATGGTTGTCATTTGCGACAACCTTACAGGACAGTTGTACGTTAACAATTTTCTACATCCTGTTTTGTTTCCCTTCGTGGCAAGCCATCCAGGGTTAATTTCCAGCAAGATAATGCCCGCCGCACATGACGAGAGTTTCTACTGCTTGGGTTTGTGCTTGCCAAACCCTACCTTGGCCAGCAAGGTCACCGGATCTCTCCCCAAATGAGAACATTTGGAGTATTATGGGGAGAGCCCTTCAACCATCTTGTGATCTTGACAGTCCAACACGCCAATTGGACAGGATTTAGCACGACATCTCTCAGAAGGACAACTCTACTAATCAATGCCAAGCCGAATAACTGCTTGCATAAGGGCCAGAGGTGGACCAACGCATTATTCACTGGCTTCTTTGTGAAGCTCTTTCTCTTGAATAAATCATCCAATTTTTCTTGAATTGTAATCGTTCGTTTGTCTGTACATGTATGTGACATCTATCCATTTCCGACCAGATAATTCTTTGTGGTGAGACCTTATTTTTGTCTTATCGTGTATTACATACTGTTCAAGAGCTCGTAAGTCTTAGACTACCAATGTGGCAGTATTTGTGGAGGACAAAACAATCGTACTGTTGTTGTCCGCCGCATAAAACAAATGTAGGTAGACAAATCGCCTGTGGAGCAACACTGAGTAGAAAAAAGGTACAAAACATAATTCGAAGAATCATATACATTGGTCCACATGATAAGTTACTGATATTTGGAAGTGAAAGGTGGTTTTGAATAACTGCACAAAATAGAAATCAGAGGTACACTTAGTGGGGATTTTACTCCGAGCAAATAAGATAAACGGTGTTCGATGGTTATAAAGAGGAGGACATGACAGTTTTTGGAACAATGCTGGCCTCTCATGCTCTGTGGCGCCATTGTAGTCTTGGAGCGGGTCACAACTGCCAGGCACACACTACTTATTTATTTATTTATTTACTTATTTATATCCCAAAAATCCAATACTGCGAGGCATTCACATGGATGTAGGATGTGTCAGAATTATTACAAATAATACAAAAGGAATACATAAAAGTACCTCTTGCAAGAGGATATTTGGTATAAGACAACATACACATTAATAGGTATAGAAAAAATTACATTAAAAAATATGGTATATCTTAATAGCTAAATGAAAGACAAAGTAATGTTAACAGTGATTGTGAGTATCATAATGCACAATAGCACATCAAATTAGTAAATGAAAAAATCAATTACAGTTAACTCTACTGAAATATTCTTCTACCGAATAGAAGGAATTATCTAATAAATACTGTTTGAGCTGTTGTTTAAATTTGGGAAGCTCATGGATTGGTCAGCCTTTCCTGTACATTCAAAAACCTGTGGACTGTGCTGCTTCGTATCGTATATATAAAGAGAACCTGCAATTTCAGTATTGGTGGTGGTAGCTAACAGGGCAAAGGTATCATTGTTAACAGAGATATGTCATCATATGTAATAGTAGTAACTTCAGTCGTACCCAAGGGAGTGTTGTACAACGATTATTGTTCACACATAAATCACCATCAGAAAATGTCAGAAGCGCCATGAGAGTGTCCGCAGATGAAACTGTTACATATAGAGAAGTTTTAATGCTAAAAGATTGTAGTGAAATGCAGGAAGACCAGCAAAGGATGGATGCTTTGTGCAGGGATTGCCTGTTGACTCTCAAAATACACAAACGTAATGTGCACGTAAACAGGTGGAAAGACCAATTTTTGTGCAAGTACATAGCTTCCAAATAATCATAGCCAGTAGTCTCATTCACTAAATATCTATGAATATGCATACAGATCGATTTAAAGTAAAACGACCATAAAAACTAATTGTAGGATTGGCAGATGCGAGACTGAGCTTCACTGGAAGAATCATGAGGAACTGTAACCCACTAACGAAGGAGGTACCTTACAAAACATTCGTTCGACCATTATTTGAGGATTGCTTGTCATTCTGCAATCCTTGGCAGACTGTATTGATAGAGAAAATAGAGAGGATCCAAAGAAGACCAGCATGTTTCATCACAGGTTTGTCTAGCAGGAGCGAAAGTGTCACGGAAATGCTTATTCAGCTCCAGTGGCACGTACTGCAAGAGAGTAGTTTTGATCCACCATGTTGTTTGCTGTTTAAATTCTGACAACATACCATCCTAGAAAAGTCAGTTTATTCTTTCTATGTACAACTCACAAAAATACCATGGTGGTAAAATGAGAGAGATTTGAGTTCACACGCAGGTTTACCAACAATCTTGCTTCCAGGACACCAATCAGGACTGGATCAAGAAAGGGGAGAAGAGACAGTGGCTAGACAATGTACCTTCCTTCTTGTACCACAAGATGGCTTGCAGAGTATAGATGTGGAATGAGTCAATCTCCTAATTAACACTCGTAATCATGTCCGTCTGAAGACCACGATAGAACACATATTTTCACTCGTTATAACAGTTACACACTGGCACTATTTATTGCAATGCAGATATAGATTTAGTTTAATGTATGCAGATGATGATGTTGATATACATGTCAAAATGTCAAGAATTTTATTCAAATTGAGGTTGCTTGCAAAACTTCAAATTTCCAACTTATCTCCACAAGATGGTGATATTCTGGTGTATTTAAGGCCAGTGATAATCTACACTGTATTTCATCATATATACAGATTACAAGGCAGTGGAAATACAAGTTTTGTAAAATTACTATTAAGTACACAGTAATGTTCTGAGAGAGTTTGTAACTTTAGTAGAGTGTTAGAAGTACTGAAGGCTGACAGACAGTGTGTTGTGTACTGCTGACAGCGGCCAAGCTGCGGGAGACGTGCGCGAGCAACCCACAGGCATGCTTTCCGGGCGTGCAGTGCTATGACACGGAGGAGGGCGTGCGCTGCGGTCGCTGCCCCTCTGGCTACGTCGGTGATGGACGCTCCTGCAAGCCTGGCGTCACCTGCGACCAGAACCCCTGCTACCCAGGTACAGCACTCATGATGATGATGATGATGATGATGATAATCATCATCATCATCATCATCACCATCTTCCTTTTCTTTAATTTTCTTCATGTTTTAGGCTTTGCCTGCTATGCCTACCTGTAGAGATCAGTCTAAGTCATTCCCTTTGGTTTGGGCCTCCTTATTCTCCTTCATCCTATTGGTCTGTATTTTCCATTGCTGGTTTATCCACGTAGCACATATTACGAGCCCTGCAGCCACACAGCATGATTCTCTGGAAGAAAGTTAACCGTTAGCAGTTTTGAATTGAAGGTAATAATACTGTTTATAATTGTGTGCGTGTGACTGTGCAGCACTGGAAATAATGTACTGCTTGACAATTGCTATAGAATAACTGACCTTTGCTAAGGAACAACTACCGGTTGCTACAGAACAACCAACAATTGCTATAGAACACCTGACCAATGGTAGTAAAAGCAAATGTAGAGGGCAGGACATGTTAACTGCAGTGAAGCATGTGCACGAACACTCCATTTGCATTTGACAGTTCATCCTGTATAGAGTTTGACAAAGGTTGTTGTGGAACTGCTCAGTGCAAAATTCTGTGTGGTATGGCAACATTTCTGCAAGATGTCATTTGAGTGCTTATGATCATGGATGAGCAAAGTAACAGACATCTCACTCCTAGTCAGATCACTGCAGACCTTGCAACCATTATTGGTACACGTGTCTCTACCATTACCATTTAGTGGCAATTAAATCAGGCTTGTTTGTTTGCTCACAAGCTTGTTAAATGCATCCCACTTCGGCCACACTTTTGTCATGAAAGAGTTTATTGGTTTTATTTTTAGGGAGCATATTGGCCGAGGTCAACAGCAGTGGTGCAGAGCGATGTTCTCTGACAAATCTCACTTCACCCACTTAGTGTGGAGAAAGAATGGAACACATTACACATCACAGAATGTTCATGAACATCACCAGTTTGGCCTAGGCATCATGGTGTGGGCAGGCATTATGCACAATGGCCAATAACCGTTGCATATATTTGGGCGAGGTACAATTAAAGGACAGCAGCACTACAGGGACAGTATTCTTGAACACGTCCATCTATTTAGGGGTGCGACAGGTCCCAATTTTCTGACTGCAGATGACAGTGCCCAACCACATGGGAATGATGGAAGTGTTTGACACCATGGAAAGTGAAGATTTGAACACATGGAATGGCCTGCTTACTTTCTGGACCTAAACCTGTAGAGCATGCATGGGATGCTCTTGGCAGATGTGTTTCTCATCACACACCCCAGCCTGAACCATGCAAGAACTAAAAACCGCCTCGAGAGAGGAATGGGACAACATCTCCCAAGGAGACCTCAACTGTTTCATAACTAGCATGAATAACAGGTAGAGATTGTATTCCTTACTGAGAGGTGATACCAAACTTTATGTCAGGAATCTGACCTGTGTCAAACATGAATGTTATTTATGTCTATTGCCCTGCATTCTCATATGGTGAAATCTTTACCACACCATATTTCATTATAAATATATCACTCCATCTCTATTATGTATGTGCTGTTTCATTTCATCCATCATTGCTTGTGATTATTTCTGCCCAACAATATCTCTGTTCCTTACAAGTCGTCGAGCAGTGTAGGTCACTAGAATAAAATTGCACATATTTTCTAACATTTGTAGACTAAATTTATTGTAATTCTGCAGTATCAAACCATATATTACATATCTCCAACTGACACATTAGTTTTCTTTAAGTGTTACACACCTGTGCCATAACATTGTTGACAGAAATTATTTGCATTGCATTGCTAACAGAAGGTAATTTAAAATTGGTTTGTCAACATACCCTCACACCCACTGCAGCTGGTGATCATTCTCCCACAAACATAACATATCCTTTGATGCTGCTCCCCTCCTCAAACCCATCCCCTTTTCCCTGAATCTTATTCCAGTGCCAAATATTAAAAGGAGAAACAACTGGTGTCTCTTTAAGGTGAAGGTTTTAGAAAACTACAGTCTGTGTTTACAAGGGATTTCAGTTGCTTGCCCATGTGAATGGGACTATGATCAGAAAAGCAGCACATAACATTCCAGCCAGAAAAGGACACCTATTCACAGGCTGATCATATGAAAGAGTTATTTTTTCTACTTCCAAAGAAGATGTAATTTGATAAACTGGTAATTTACATTGTGTGGCCAAAAATCTCCAGACACCTAACTGAATGAGCTCTGTGGCATATTGGGATATGCATTTGAAGGCACATTAGTGTAGGTGTGATGCAGCATCATACATATATTTTCCACCAGAATGATTCAATGGAGAAGTCTCAGTTAGTCTGAAGGGCGCACTATTAGAGAAGCTATTTTATTATTAAAAACATAAGTGTCTATGGCTCATTAAAAGTTGCAGTGACACAAAAATGTATTTGGGGGTAGGGGAAGGCAGAAATAATCTTACATTTTAGCTCTTGAGTATAGCTCTGCACAACTTACCAGGATACATATGCAGCAAAAATGGGACAACACTATGAATTCTAATGATGTTCTGTTTCTGTATTTCTGATAGCTGGAGTGATATTTTTCAACACTACTGGTAATGATATCTGTAATGTCACCTTTGTAGTGATTTCTTTTAGACCTGTAGTAATGACAAATATAAAACACTGAAAGCAGATACAATACAGTTTTTTAATATTTGAAACTGGAGTGAAACAGAGATGTAGCCTGTTCCCCATGTTATTAAATCTGTGCCTAAGAAGCAGTAAAAGGAACAAAGGAGAGATCTGAGAAAGGAAGTAAGAGTTCAGGGAAAAGAAATAAAAACTATTAGGACTGCCAATTATATTGTAATTCTGGTAATGATGGCAAGTGACCTGGAATATCAGTTGAACAGAATGAACAGTCTCGGAGAGAGGTTACAAGATGAACACAAATAATAGTAAAACAAGGGCATCGTGATATAGTCAGATTAGCCAGACAATGCTGAGGAAAGTAGATTAGGAAACAAAACACTAAAAACAGTAGATCAATTTTGTTAAATGGCCAGAAAAATAACTGGCAATGACAGAAGTAAAGTGGACATCAAATTTATGCTATCAATAGGAAGAAAAACTTTTCCAATAAAAAAAGAAATATATTAATATCTAATATAACTAAGTATTAGCAAGTATTTTCTGGAAATGTCTGTCTGGAATGTAGCCTTATGTGGAAGTGAAATGTGGACTGTGAACGTGACAGGCAGTAAGAGAACAGAAACTTTTCAGATGTAATGATACAGAAAAATGCTGAAAATTAGAAAGTTAGAATGAATACCTATGAAGATAAATTGAATCAAATTTAGGAAAAAAAAGCTTGGAGGAATATTTGGGGGAGAGGGATCAAGACAGATCAAGACTTGGATGCGATGAGATGCTTAAAATAGATGTAGGTTGCCATAATTATGCAAAGATGAAGAAACTTGTACATGTCTGACTAGTGTTGAGACCTGTATCAAACCAGTCTTCAGATTGTAGACCACAAAAATGATAATATCTTATATTTAAATCTAAACTAAGCATTTAAATGCCACATGTTATACTTGGCATCAAGAATTTCACAGGATTACCAGTATCCTTCAACTACATGTTTTGATGGTATGCTTCTCTGTATCACAATACTCTTTGGTGAAATTAGCTTCCCATTAATTTGCAGCTTACAAAAAGTGTAAAAAAACTTTCATGCACTTACCTATATCGCACTTTCCTATATCATCTTTGGAGCTTTGTTAGAAAACAAATAGCTATTTTAACTAAAACGTTAACTGTAGATTTGATATGCTCTAGCAGTTATTTTTCATGTAAAGTACAAAGAAATTAAAAATTTTGATCAGTGGAGAAAAGATAAAATAAAACTTATCTGATGAGTAGAAAGAGAAGCTGAGCAAAATTGATTTCAGTTTATTTCTGTAATCATTTCTATTGTCTACCAGTAATTTTAATTCCCTGGGAAGAAAGTAGAATAGTTTTATAACTGCACAGTTCATTTCTTTATGTGCCAAAACAAGGCTACATCATTTTTATGATTTTTATGATGTCTACTGTTTTTCGGGAATTGTAGGCAGTTGTTGGTGACGAACTTCATAAGAGAATAGAGAGATTCTTGACCTGTTTGCCAATGGGTGATAGTGGAGGGTTTTTTGAGGGAGTGGAGGGGGGGTGCAGGATGTTGTCCTACTAGGGTTGATTTACAGGAGCTATAAATATTGTGCTGTTCTTATGTGATTCAAAGCTGGAAGTGAAAGAATTAATAATGTAATGTAGAAGTGCATATGTTGCTTTTAGTAATAGCCTTGATGGAAAGAGAAATAGCGATGTAACCATCAGATCCACAAATGTTAATGCCAGAAAAATGTAAAGGGATTAATGGAGTGGGCATGTGAATTTTACAGCTCAGTCTGATGTAAACTGTTACAAAAAGTAGAAAATTTTAGGTCTACTGTGAGCTCATATGTGATTTATGAATTACAAAAATCAAAGGCTGTCAGTCCTACAATTAAATAAAAATGACAATTCTAAACTACCCATAAAGAAAGAAAGGAAGCCGTTCAGGTTTTGATAACTATGTGAATAATCTATTTTTACATAATTTTTACATACAGGTGTCAAAAGTGCAGTAATCATTAGCTAACAGGAAGATATGTGAATAATCTATTTTTACATAATTTTTATATACAGCTGTCAAAAGTGCAGTAATCATTAGCTAACAGGAAGAAAATCAGAGCACTAAGGACTGATACTTCAGTGTAATACTGAAGGAAAATGGAAGAAAAGATGATTTTGATTTACTGTCCTGTCAGTGACAAGTTCCTTAGAAATCAAGTAAAAAGTTAGATATAACCAGAATGAGGAAGGAGAATGATCATGTCCTTTCCAAAGGACTCATCCTCTCATTCACCTTAATCAGTTTACGGTAAACATTGCTAAGCAGGATGTGGGCCTCACTATTTCTGAATGCAAGTTCAACACCTTACCACTGGTGCAACTTTGCTTAGCTAAGTGTACGGGGCTCAAGAAATGAAAATTCTCAGCAGTTGTCAGGCCATGCATTTTCAAGACAGAAGAGCTGTTCATTGACAATATGCTTGCCAACATCTACTAACTGTTTTATTCAGTTCATTCTGTTTTGGTATTGAGAATTATATGCATTTTAGTTTCTGTTTGACTTGCATGGGAGATTTTCTTCCTCGAAATGAACTTTTATTTACCTGTTATTTCTTTGTGACAGATTTCATTTTTATTTACCTGTTATTTCTTTGTGACAGATTTCATCCTATATAAGACCAGTTTTGAAAATGTTGAGTTTCAGACAGACACAACAGAAACACTGTTACATGTCGAGCTTTGATCCAACTCCTTTGGAAAGGAAAACACACACACATATTTACACAAGCTAGCACACATCACACATACAGCTTTGCTGTCTCCAACCACTCCAGCCATAACACAAGAGTGTTTGACTGAATGGAGGCAGCAATCCACAGTGGAGCAGAGAAGAGGGAGGGATAGCAGGGTACAGGTGGGGAAAGACAAGTCAGTGCTGTCTGGGGAACGTGCAAGGACTAGAAACTGGCAGGACAAGGCTGCCAGGCACAGCATTTGGAAGCTGTGGGGGAGGGATGGGGGGCAGGAAATGAGGAGTGGAAAAGGTGAGGAGCAGAGAAGGAGAAAAGACTGGTGAGTCCATGGCAGAGAGCAGCACACAGTGTTGGTGAGGTGCTGTGAAATGGGTGGAGGTGGTAGGACAGAGGGGGGTGGAAACTGTTCGGTGGAAGGTGTTGGGACAGTAGGTTATTGTAGCTTGAGACCAGGTAGATTTTGGGAGCTGAGAATGTGCTTTAATGATAACCCCCATCTGCACAGTTCCAATAATCTGGGAGTGGAGGGGAGGATCCAGATGGCCCTGGATGTGAAGCAGCCATTGAAATCAAACATGTTATGTTCAACTGCATGTTGTGCCTGTTGTGCCTCAGGGTGGTCCACTTTGCTCTTGGTCACAGTTTGGAAGTGGCCATTCACCCTGGCAGACAGATGGCTGGTACTCATACCAGTAAAAAAGCTGTGCAGTGATTGCAACAGCGCTGGCATATGATGTGTCTACCTTCACAGGTAGCCTGGTCTCTAATGCAATAGGATAAGCCTGCGACAGGACTGCAATAGCAATTACTGGGTGGGTGGATTGGGAAATTCTTGCACCTGGGTCTTCCACAGGGATATGATCCTTTCGGCAAGGGGCTGGGATTGGGAGTGACATAGTGATGGTCTAGGATGTTGTGGAGGTTTGGGTGGGTAACAGAAATCTCCAAGCCACCAACTGTACCCGCATTTCAACAGTTTCCATGCCAAAAGGTTCTCTGTGTAGCCGGGCCACCGGGGGACGGTGTATTTACAGTGACAAGAACTCCCTTGCTCAGTACAGTGAAGGTCTCACAAAAGCCTTCACGGAGAGATACTATCCCACAGATCTAGTTTGCAAACAGATTTCCTGTGACATATCACCAACCCCAATCCCTGGCCACCTGGATCCTTCCCTACACCACCAAATTTTCTGAACTGCGCAGATGGGAGTTTCCCTTACAACACATTCTCTCCTCCTGAAATTATCTTGGCCTCACGCTACAGTAACCTACAATTCCCACACCCTCCACACAACAGTTTCCATCACTTCTGCCCTACACCTCATTTCAGTTCACACCTCCTCACCCTCATTGTGCACCACTGTCTGCTAATGCACCCCCCCCCCCTCCCCAGTTCTCTGCCCCTCTCGTTTCTGCTGTCTGTTTCCCCTCTTTTTGTTAACCCTCCCCCACAGCCTCCCAACACTGCTCCTAGCAGCCTTGTCCTGCTGCAATCTAGCCCTTGCATACTCTTACAGGCAGCTCTGTCTCCTCTCCTACCTCCTGTATCATCTTATCCCTCCCCCTTCCCTGCCCCACATCAGATTTCTGCTTGTGTCTTACACACAAACGTTGCATTCTGACCAGAATGGCCAGAGATAGCAGTCATGGGTGTATGAGGTGTGCTTGCTTGTGTAAATGTGTTTTCCTTTCTGAAGAAGGCTCTGGTCAAAAGCAAAATGTGTCACAGTCTTTTCATTGTGCCTGTCTATAACTCAATGTATCATCTTTATGATGATAGCAGTGCACTGTAGCTATTACCATGAAAGTTATGTGTCTGTAACTATTTTTATTGATTTATTGCACATTTTATATCTTTTCATTATGTAAATGTTTGTGAGATCATCCTGTCCTCCATATTAACACAGAAACTGCAAACAGGATGAATACCTATATCTTGTTCTTGTGTAGTTTTTTTAAGGAATATGTTATTATTATTGCCAATAACTCCAGTAAAAGTAATTACAGTCAATATGAAAAAGCAGTGTAATTTAGAAGTGGTCAGCCACTTATGTTCCCTGACACAAATATTCACTATACACTTCTATGAAGCAGATATAAATAATTATTTTTAACAACAGTTTGTAGTCATTTACTGTGAGCACACTTGTGCAAGAATTCTGGTTTCTTCATTTACAAAGAAACCTTTATTTATGCATATTTTAAATAGTCTGGTGTGACAGAATAGTTGTAATTTTTCTTTATTTAAATATCACTACAATACATTATTTTAGTACAGAAAGTGGTCAAGCTGAGTCAAATGCATGTCTGTACAACACAAGAATGATTTATTATGACGGGGACAGCCATCAGCCTGTGGGGAAAGCAGGGAGTGATGGAACACTACTGGAATCAAGCAGCGGCAGATGCATTTTAGCAGGGGGGGGGGGGGGGGGGGGGGGTGAGCCAAGGTAACAATTCTTGACACTTTACGTTGAGATCTGGAGAAAGGCAGACCTGTCTGTGGTAACATGGGTTATTTTATCATGTAGGTGATTGATTCTGGGTGGTGAATGGCCTCTGAAATGTATCGGCTTTTGAAGGGACTCTAACTTTCGCAAGGCCTGAATGTGCTCCAATGCAGAACTTTAACATTTCCACTCACATTAAGGAATTTAGAATAGACTGGGTATAAGTTCCTACTCATTATTTCTCAAGTGGTCAGTATAAAATGTCATGCTGAACTCCAAATTATTTTGAACTGGTGAATATTTCTTGTAGTGCTCTCATGGAATGGAACTTAAATTTTCGCTCATTTTGGATGACTATTTGGCTTGGGGATTCTGCTACCATTCTCATAATACTCTCAGTGCAGCTTTATTGGATTTTATAAGGTTATCTTTCAGTCTGTATGACAACTGGTTATCATATGGCCAATTTCTTTTTGTTTGAGATTTACTTTATTGAATAAACATTATTCAACACAGTTCTCTGATGTTGTCTACATCATTTACAGATTTTAGAACAGAAACCTTTTTATTAATTATTCATTTACCTTTTGTTTAATTATATTTGTTTATTTTATTAATTCGCCATTCTAGTCAATGAATAGACTATTTGACTGCAGGATCACACTCTAGGTTATTATTTGCAGCGAATTAGCTGATGGGCATGAAAGCAGAAATGTGTGACTCAACTCTATGAAATTATTGAGCTATTCTTTTAAACTGAGCTATGCACAGGCCTATTATCTAAGGTGCGAGCAACATCAGGCAAAGTCAGAAATAGATTGCTCATATGGAATGCTGAAGAGGGGCAGCAGCCTTTTCAGTAGTTGCAAGGGCAACAGTCTGGATGATTGATGATCTGGCCTTGTAACAATAACCAAAACGGCCTTGCTGTGCCGGTACTGCGAACGGCTGAAGGCAAGGGGAAACTACGGCCGTAATTTTTCCCGAGGGCATGCAGCTTTACTGTATGATTAAATGATGATGGCGTCCTCTTGGGTAAAATATTCCGGAGGTAAAATAGTCCCCCATTTGGATCTCCGGGCGGGGACTACTCAGCAGGATGTCGTTATCAGGAGAAAGAAAACTGGCGTTCTACGGATCGGAGCGTGGAATGTCAGGTCCCTTAATCGGGCAGGTAGGTTAGAAAAATTGAAAAGGGAAATGGATAGGTTAAAGTTAGATATTGTGGGAATTAGTGAAGTTTGGTGGCAGGAGGAACAAGACTTCTGGTCAGGTGACTACAGGGTTATAAATACAAAATCAAATAGGGGTAATGCAGGAGTAGGTTTTATAATGAATAGGAAAATAGGAACGCGGGTAAGCTACTACAAACAGCTTAGTGAACGCATTATTGTGGCCAAGATAGATATGAAGCCCACACCTACTACAGTAGTACAAGTTTATATGCCAACTAGCTCTGCAGATGACGAAGAAATTGAAGAAATGTATGATGAAATAAAAGAAATTATTCAGATAGTGAAGGGAGACGAAAATTTAATAGCCATGGGTGACTGGAATTCGAGTGTAGGAAAAGGGAGAGAAGGAAACGTAGTAGGGGAATATGGATTGGGGCTAAGAAATGAAAGAGGAAGCCGCCTGGTAGAATTTTGCACAGAGCACAACTTAATCATAGCTAACACTTGGTTTAAGAATCATGATAGAAGGCTGTATACATGGAAGAACCCTGGAGATACTAAAAGGTATCAGATAGATTATATAATGGTAAGACAGAGATTTAGGAACCAGGTTTTAAATTGTAGGACATTTCCAGGGGCAGATGTGGACTCTGACCACAATCTATTGGTTATGACCTGTAGATTAAAACTGAAAAAACTGCTAAAAGGTGGGAATTTAAGGAGATGGGACCTGGATAAACTGAAAGAACCAGAGGTTGTACAGAGTTTCAGGGAGAGCATAAGGGAACAATTGACAGGAATGGGGGAAAGAAATACAGTAGAAGAAGAATGGGTAGCTTTGAGGGATGAAGTAGTGAAGGCAGCAGAGGATCAAGTAGGTAAAAAGACGAAGGCTAGTAGAAATCCTTGGGTAACAGAAGAAATATTGAATTTAATTGATGAAAGGAGAAAATATAAAAATGCAGTAAATGAAGCAGGAAAAAAGGAATACAAACGTCTCAAAAATGAGATCGACAGGAAGTGCAAAATGGCTAAGCAGGGATGGCTAGAGGACAAATGTAAGGATGTAGAGGCTTATCTCACTAGGGGTAAGATAGATACTGCCTACAGGAAAATTAAAGAGACCTTTGGAGATAAGAGAACCACTTGTATGAACATAAAGAGCTCAGATGGAAACCCAGTTCTAAGCAAAGAAGGGAAAGCAGAAAGGTGGAAGGAGTATATAGAGGGTCTATACAAGGGCGATGTACTTGAGGACAATATTATGGAAATGGAAGAGGATGTAGGTGAAGATGAAATGGGAGATACGATACTGTGTGAAGAGTTTGACAGAGCACTGAAAGACCTGAGTCGAAACAAGGCCCACAGAGTAGACAACATTCCATTGGACCTACTGACGGCCTTGGGAGAGCCAGTCCTGACAAAACTCTACCATCTGGTGAGCAAGATGTATGAAACAGGCGAAATACCCTCAGACTTCAAGAAGCATATAATAATTCCAATCCCAAAGAAAGCAGGTGTTGACAGATGTGAGAATTACCGAACAATCAGTTTAATAAGCCACAGCTGCAAAATACTAACACGAATTCTTTACAGACGAATGGAAAAACTAGTAGAAGCCGACCTCGGGGAAGATCAGTTTGGATTCCGTAGAAATACTGGAACACGTGAGGCCATACTGACCTTAAGACTTATCTTAGAAGAAAGATTAAGGAAAGGCAAACCTACGTTTCTAGCATTTGTAGACTTAGAGAAAGCTTTTGACAGTGTTGACTGGAATACTCTCTTTCAAATTCTAAAGGTGGTAGGGGTAAAATACAGGGAGTGAAAGGCTATTTACAATTTGTACAGAAACCAGATGGCAGTTATAAGAGTCGAGGGACATGAAAGGGAAGCAGTGGTTGGGAAGGGAGTAAGACAGGGTTGTAGCCTCTCCCCGATGTTATTCAATCTGTATATTGAGCAAGCAGTAAAGGAAACAAAAGAAAAATTCGGAGTAGGTATTAAAATCCATGGAGAAGAAATAAAAACTTTGAGGTTCGCTGATGACATTGTAATTCTGTCAGAGACAGCAAAGGACTTGGAAGAGCAGTTGAACGGAATGGATGGTGTCTTGAAGGGAGGATATAAGATGAACATCAACAAAAGCAAAACGAGGATAATGGAATGTAGTTGAATTAAGTCGGGTGATGCTGAGGGAATTAGATTAGGAAATGAGACACTTAAAGTAGTAAAGGAGTTTTGCTATTTGGGGAGCAAAATAACTGATGATGGTCGAAGTAGAGAGGATATAAAATGTAGACTGGCAATGGCAAGGAAAGCGTTTCTGAAGAAGAGAAATTTGTTAACATTGAGTATAGATTTAAGTGTCAGGAAGTCATTGCTGAAAGTATTTGTATGGAGTGTAGCCATGTATGGAAGTGAAACATGGACGGTAAATAGTTTGAACAAGAAGAGAATAGAAGCTTTCGAAATGTGGTGCTACAGAAGAACGCTGAAGATTAGATAGGTAGATCACATAACTAATGAGGAGGTACTGAATAGGATTGGGGAGAAGAGGAGTTTGTGGCACAACTTGACCAGAAGAAGTGATCGGTTGGTAGGACATGTTCTGAGGCATCAAGGGATCACCAATTTAGTATTGGAGGGCAGCGTGGAGGGTAAAAATCGTAGGGGGAGACCAAGAGATGAATACACTAAGCAGGTTCAGAAGGATGTAGGTTGCAGTAGGTACTGGGAGATGAAGAAACTTGCACAGGATAGAGTAGCATGGAGAGCTGCATCAAACCAGTCTCAGGACTGAAGACCACAACAACAACATGGAATGCTGGTTAGAGAGAATCAGCTACAGCAGAAAATCTGTCGAGGTAACGTCCAAGAGGCAAAGTTCAGAAAATATGACTGGCGGCTGTGATGCCTGGGAGGGAGGCAGCAAGTGCATGGGATATGAATGCCACATTGATACTGGCCCTGGTGAGTTCAAGAAGCTCATAATGATGAAGACCTGATGATTACATGGAGGAGCATGTTGGGAGAGGATGACAGAACGGAGGAAGAGGAGGCTTCATGGAAGAAGCTGTGGGTGTTAGATGAGTAAAGTTAGGGTCTTAGAGTAGGGCAGTGGTGTGTATGGGGCAGGAAGCTAGCAGAGATTACCAAGAGGATTATGGAAACAAACCATCGTTTGCAAAGACAACTTCCATATACATAGCAGCATATGAAATCAAACATGTTCACAGCAGTGTGTTCCACCACTGTGTGGTTGCTCTGTTCTTGGCCACTGTTTGGAAGTAGCCTTCCATTCAGGTCAACTGCTGGTTGGCCATCATACCCACATAAAACATGCACCAGTTTCAGCAAAGCTGATAGGGCTGATTTCACAGGCAGTCTTGCCTCTGATGATCTGATGAGATATGACAAGTCAGTGATGGGTCTGGAATACAACTTTCTGGGTGAGTGTATCATAAATGTCTTGCACTCTGTCTTCCACAGGGGTGTGACATAGTTAACAAGGGATTGGAACTGAGCATTTCATGGGGATGGACCAGGATACTGCATAAATACCACTTAAGGAGTGATGGAAAGAACTGTGGGTAGAATGTTCCTCAGATGTGGACATAATGATAAATAGCCAAAGCTCTGGTGAAGGATATGATCAGTTTTTCAGGTCTGGGACGATATTGGGTGATGATGGGGGTGCTCCTTTACAGCTGTTATTGGAGTTGAATGGAGAATTATGGGAATGTGATGATACAGCAAATTAAATCTGTCTGTAGACTAGGTCTGGGTAATAGTGCTTGTCAGGGATTGCTTTAGTGATATCTGCAGCATAGCAAGCTGGGGGTTCTTGTCCTTGTAGATGCGCTGCCCACAGATTGCCAGATAAAAGGAGTATGTTTTTAGTCTGGGAGGGATGACAGCTGTCAAATTGCAGGCACTATTGATGGTTAGTGAATATGATATGAACAGAGATCTAGAGATGGAGCCATCAGGGAGGTGGAGCTCAATGTCAAGGAAAGTGGCCCATTGGGCTGATGAGAACCACTTGGATCAGAAGGTGTTGAGGCTGTAGAGAAATGACATTAAGGTGTCTTGGCCCTGGGTTCAAATCATGATCTCATCACTGACCCCAAACCAGACAAGACGTTTGGAGTTTTGGGAAGTTCGGAAGGTTTCCTCTAGATGCCCCATAAACTGGTTGGCATAGGAAGGGGCCATGAGGGGACCACACCATGGAACTATTTGTATATCATCCCCTCAAAGGAGAAACATTTATGTATGATGGTGTAATTAGTTAGATGTAGAAGAAATGAGATGCTGGGTTTAGAGCCAGAAGGATATTGAGAAAGGATTCAGAAGTGGCAAGATCATGGGCATGGGCGATGCCGGCAGACAGATTTCTTGTATCATATGCTCACACACTTCTGATCTTCCCACCATCCCCAAAGAACCAGCTGCGCGGGAGCACCTTCCTCACAAGTAAATATTCCTTGGGCCGGAATTACTGAGCCATATCCTATATCAGGGCTATTGACTACAATTGTGCCCAGAAACAAGGAACATCCTACCCACAACCCTTCCCACCCCTTGCTGCCCACCCAATCCATATTCTGATACATCCCTGATCCACAACCACATCCAAACCCTTGCCACATAGCTTGTACCCAAGTTTAAGACACAAATGCAAGACCTAACTGGTACACCCACCCAGCACACTCCAATCCAGTTTTGTCATAGGATTGTCCTATCTCATCAGAAGCAGAGCCTCCTATGAAAGCAGTCATGTCATATATGAACTTTGCTGCCTTTTCTGTGTAGCATTTTATGTGGCCATAACCACCAACTGTGACCACCCGAATGAATAGGCACCAGCAAACTGGCCAAGTACAAGGCTGATCACCCAGTGGTGGAACATGCTGCTAAGCACAATATGCTTGATTTCAATGGCTACTTCACAGTGTGTACCATCTAGATCCTTCCCTCCTAAATGGCATCTCTAAATTGCATAGATGGTTGTTGTCCTTGCAACTCATCCTTCATTCCCATAATCCTCCTGATCTTAATCTCTGGCAGCACCCTGTCCCATACCCACCTCCACAATGTCACCTTTCACTCATCATTTACCCATACCCTCTTCCTAACAGCCTCCCCTTCTTCTGTTCTGTCACCCACCCCAATCCATTCCTCCTTGGCACTGTCACATCATCATCATTGTGCACTGCATGGATTCACTTGTGGTGGTACCTGTGAGATATTTCTATGCTACGCATCTGCTGCCCCTCATTCCCACATTCCTTTCTTATGCAACTGCTATCTACCTCCCAACTACCAGCTGCCCTTCCTCAAAATTCCTTTCACTCCCAGCCACCTATCTCCCCTCTCCACCCCATGGCTCAGAAAAAGATTCACCCAAAAGACAGCCAAATTTTTAGTCATGTTTGTGTGCATTTTGGTGATTCAACACCTCTGTTTATCTATACTGTAAATTATTTGCATTCTACCAGAGCTTGTCATACCATATTTAAAAAAGGGAAACCATACTGATGTGTGTATATATATATATATATATATATATATATATATATATATATATATATATATATATATATAAAAGAAGATGTGACTTACCAAACGAAAGTGCTCGCAGGTCGATACACACACAAACATACACACGAAATTCTAGCTTTCGCAACCAACGGTTGCTTCGTCAGGAAAGAGGGAAGGAGAGGGAAAGATGAAAGGATGTGGGTTTTAAGGGAGAGGGTAAGGAGTTATTCCAATCCTGGGAGCGTGACAAATGTCTGCTTGTGTCTGTGTATGTGCGGATGGATATGTGTGTGTGTGTGTGTGCGAGTATATACCTGTCCCTTTCTCCCCCAAGGTAAGTCTTTCCGCTCCCGGGATTGGAATGACTCTTTACCCTCTCCCTTAAAACCCACATCCTTTCGTCTTTCCCTCTCCTTCCCTCTTTCCTGATGAGGCAACAGTTTGTTGTGGAAGCTTGAATTTTATGTGTGTGTATGTGTGTCTATCGACCTGCCAGTGCTTTCGTTCGGTAAGTCACATCATCTTATATATATATATATATATATATATATATATATATATATATATATATATATATATAATGGTTATAATAGAGGGAAACATTCCACGTAGGAAAAATATATCTAAAAACAAAGATGATGTGACTTACCAAATGAAAGCGCTGGCAGGTCGACAGACACACAAACAAACACAAACATACACACAAAATTCAAGCTTTCCCAACAAACTGGTGCCTCATCAGGAAAGAGGGAAGGAGAGGGAAAGACGAAAGGATGTGGGTTTTAAGGGAGAGGGTAAGGAGTCATTCCAATCCCGGGAGCGGAAAGACTTACCTTAGGGGGAAAAAAGGATGGGTATACACTTGCACACACACACACATATCCATCCACACATATACAGACACAAGCAGACATATTTTTTGTCTTTAAATATGTCTGCTTGTGTCTGTATATGTGTGGATGGATATGTGTGTGTGTGCGAGTGTATACCCGTCCTTTTTTCCCCCTAAGGTAAGTCTTTCCGCTTCCGGGATAGGAATGACTCCTTACCCTCTCCCTTAAAACCCACATCCACACATATACAGACATATATGTATATGTGTGGATGGATATGTGTGTGTGTGTGCGAGTGTATACCCATCCTTTTTTCCCCCTAAGGTAAGTCTTTCCGCTTCCGGGATTGGAATGACTCCTTACCTTCTCCCTTAAAACCCACATCCTTTCGTCTTTCCCTCTCCATCCCTCTTTCCTGATGAGGCAACAGTTTGTTGCGAAAGCTTGAATTTTGTGTGTATGTTTGTGTTCGTTTGTGTGTCTGTCGACCTGCCAGCACTTTCATTTGGTAAGTCACATCATCTTTGTTTTTAGATATATTTTTCCTACGTGGAATGTTTCCCTATATAATGTGTGTGTGTGTGTGTGTAACAGCTTATTTAATGTAAGATTTATTACTGAAAGTAAATGACATTAAGAATACAATATAATGGCATGAGAAAATATGTGTTTGTCTAAGTGTCTGAGTGAGGTTTCATTACCAGCTTCCCACAGTACTCCTGTACTGTACTTCTGCACAATATATACTTCAGTATTAATTCCTACATTATTTAAATTGTCCCATGAGACACTAAATGGTCAAATGCAGTCAGAATTTGCTGCTAGTGTGTCCACATGTTGGCAAATTGTTCATACTTGTAACAAAAAATAAAATACATCTAACTTTTTCCCCCTTTTATCAGTTTGTAGATTCTATTTGAGATTTATTTTCACCTTGGACAGTAAGAAATTTTGTATATTGTGTATATCTAGTATTTGTTTCTGGGAAAGGTAAATAATTTTTATTTTTTAACCTCGCATAATATAAGCCGTTAAACAATAACTGATATTTGCAAACATCTCTTTACTTTTAACTCTTATATTCTGAAAGCTATTATTATTATTATTGTTATTATTATTATTATCATTATTCTTGTGGTATCATGATCATCATCATGACCATATACAGGTTACATGGATAAGGGTTGGGTTGTATGGGGAGATAGCCAGGTCATCAGTTTCATCGGATTAGGGAAGGACAGGGAATGAAGTTGGCCATGCCCTTTGAAAGGACCCATCCCGGCATTTGCGTGGAGCGATTTAGGGAAATCACGGAAAACCTAAATCAGGGTGGCCGGACCCAGGATTGAACCATTGTCCTCCCGAATGCGAGTCCAGTGTCTAACCACTGCGCCACCTCGCTCAGTACATGAATAAGGCTAATAAAATGTAATTATAAAGTTTCAGTATATTTTTAAATATCTTACATACACTGTGTGATCAAAAGTATCCGAAACCCCCAAAAACACATGTTTTTCATATTAGGTGCATTGTGCTGCCACCTACTGCCAAGTACTCCATATCGACAACCTCAGTAGTCACTAGACATCATAAGAGAGCAGAATGGGGTGCTCCGCAGAACTCACGGACATTGAACGTGGTCAGGTGATTGGGTGGCACTTGGGTCATATGTCTGCACACGAGTTTTCCACACTCCTAAATATCCCTAGATCCACTGTTTCCAATATGATAGTGAAGAGGAAATGAGAAGGGACACATACAACACAAAAGTGAACAACCTCATCTGTTGACTGACAGAGACTGCCTACAATTGAAGAGGGTTGTAATGTGTAATGGGCAGACATCTATCCAGACCATCGCACAGGAATTCCAAACTGCATCAGGAGCCACTGCAAGTACTAAGGCAGTTAGGCAGGAGTGAGAAAACTTGGATTTCATGGTCGAGCAGCTGCTCATAAGCCACACATCATGCCGGTAAATGCCAAATGATACCTTGTTTGGTGTAAGGAGCGTAAACATTGGACGATTGAACAGTGGAAAAATGTTGTGTGGAGTGACGAATCATGGTACACAATGTGGCTATCTGATGACAGGGTGTGGGTATGGCAAATGCCCTGTGAACGTCATCTACCAACACATGTAGTGCCGACAGTAAAATTAGAAGGCAGTGGTGTTATGGTGTGGTCGTGTTTTTTGTGGAGGGGGCTTGCACCTCTTGTTGTTTTGCATGGCACTATCACAGCACAGGCCTACATTAATGTTTTAAGCACCTTCTTGCTTTCCACTGTTGAAGAGCTGTTCGGGGATGACAATTGTATCTTTCAACATGATCGAGCACCTGTTCATAATGCATGGCCCTTGGTGGAGTGGTTACACAACAATAACATCCCTGCAATGGACTGGCCTGCACACAGAGTACTGATCTGAATTCTATAGAACACCTTTGCAATGTTTTTGAAAGCTGACTTCGCATCAGGCCACACGACCAACATTGATACCTCTCCTCAGTGCAGAACTCCGTGAAGAATGAGCTGCCATTCCCCAAGAAACCTTCCAGTACCCGATTGAATATGTGCCTGCAGGAGTAGAAGCTGTCGTCAAGGCTAAGGGTGGGCCAACATCATACTGAATTCCAGCATTACTGATGGAGGGCACCATGAACTTGTAAGTCATTTTCAGCCAGGTGTCCGGATACTTTTGATCACATAGTGTATATTAATATCTGGCCATCCTAATTTAGGTTTTCTGTGGATTCCCTAATTCACTTCAGGCAAATGCCAGGATGGTTCCTTTGAAAGGGCATGGCTGACTTACCTTCCCATGTTTCCCTAATCCAATGGGACCAATGACCTCGCTGTTTGGTCCTCTCCCACAAATCAACCAACCAACATACATTAATAAATAAGGAGAGTACAACAGCTTATGATTTTTTTAATCATCTTAACTTTGTTATTAATTAACTAATACTGTACTTTCTACCATAAAAATCATTGTAGCAATAATTACACTAGCTTAAAGCTTCTACTTTAATTTCTATCTATCTATCTCCCTATCTATTTATTTTGCGTGCAGGCACAAAATTCTTCTAGCACATGAAACTGTTGTTGTTGAGTAAACACTTTTTATGAATGTCACTTAAGCAGGATAGTGGAAGTGATCTATAAAACTACTGTCCAATATCCTTGACATTGATTTGTTGATAATCTTAGAACATATCCTGATCTCAAACATAATGAGATATCTTGAACAGAATGACCTCTTCAGTGCCAACCAGCATGGATTCCAAAGATATTGATCATGTGAAACACAACTCACACTTTTCTCACATGACATAATGAAAGCTTTGGACCAAGGCAGTCATGTAGAGGCAGTATTTCTTGATTTCCAAAAGGCATTTGACTCAGTATCACACCTACACTTATTGTCAAAAGTACAACCAAATGATGTATCAAATTAAATTTTTGACTGGATTGAGGACTTTTTGGAAAGGTGGATGCTGCGTGTTGTCTTGGATGGAGAGTCATCATCAGATTTAGAAGTAACTACATGTGTGCCCCAGGGAAATGTGTTGGGATCCTTGCTGTTCATGTTGTGCTGTTCATGTTGTATATTAATGACCTTGCAGACAGTATTAATATAATTTCAGACTTTTTGCAGATGATGCAGTTATCTGTAATGAAGTACTATCTGAAAGAAACTGGATAAATATTCAGTCAGATCTTGATAAAATTTCAAAGTGGTGCAAAGACTGGCAACTTGCTTTAAATGTTCAGAAATGTAAGATTGTGCACTTCGTAAAATGAAAAAAAAAAAAAAAAAACATAGTATTCTACGACTATAATATCAATGAATGACTGTTGGAATCAGCCAACTTGTGATGGTATGCCCTCATTTTTTCTTCGTTTGTTGTCCTCGGTGTCGATATGTTTCTATACTGGCTGAGAAATGGGAGTGGAAGTCAAACAAGGACTATTTTAAATGATGTAACAGACAGGTGCACATTTGTGTTTTACAGTTGTTTACTTTCACTGTTCACAACCTCCCATATACAAATTTAAATGGCCAGTGCTCTATTGTTTAACTTTCAATAAACCTCACTAATAGTTTGCAGGTGAACATCCACATACTGCTACACTAGTTTACTAATGAACATCTATGACCAGTAAAAACCTAACCACACAGTTCTTGAAGAATAACAAGGTATATATGGAACAGACACTGTCATTGTTTTAACACATGGCCTAATTATGTTACACTTATTTCACGGATGCATTGTCGTTGATCTAACCAATACAGGTTCCTTATCTGAAACTCGGCCATGGGCTGACTGTCTTGGGACCAAAATTCGGGCCCTTTATGAAAATGCAGATTATACTCATGTATGTTAATGGTAATTAGTTTATAGTGAAAAAACGAATTTTAGGAGGCAGATGGCAAAACAAGAGGGGAAGTAAAAATATCCCAGCTTGCTTCGTCACAAACTCATACAAATACATCATGTGTAAAGCATGTGGTAAACTTCAGTTTATTGGTAGAATACTGTGGAAGTGCGATCAGTCTGCAAAGGAGATTGCTTACTCTTCATTCGTGCACCCAGTTCCAGAATATTGCTCAAGTGTGTGGGATTCATACCAAATAGAACTAATAGGGGATATATTGAACATATACAGAGGACCCAATGAATGGGCACAGATTTGTTTGATCCTTGGGAGAGTGTCACAGATTTACTGAAGGAACTGGACTGGAAGACCCTTGAAGATAAACGTAAAGTGTCCCAAGAAAGTCGATTAGCAAAGTTTCAAGAACCGGTATTAAAAGATGACTCTATGGGGTATACTACAATCCCCTACATATAACTCACATGGGGATCATGAGGATAAGATTAGAAAGATTACTGCGTGTACAGAGGCATTCAGACAATCATTCTTCCCACACTCCATATGTGAATGGAATGGGAAGGAAACCTAAAAATTGGCACAACTGGAAGTATCCTCTGCGATACACCTCACGTGTGCAGATGTAGATGTAGATGCATACCTCATCAAGAAAAAGAACCTTTGGGGATGTGAAACAAATCTGGCACACACAATAAAAGATAGCAAATCTTAGAACATTGATATCTATGCTGTACTAACAGAAAACCATCATTATACATTGCTTAATATTATTTGTCCATCACTTGAATACTAGAAATAAGGTAAAAATCTTGTTTTCAGGTGTTCAATGTGTAGACACAGTAGAGGGTTTCCGGTGCGGCTCATGTCCACGAGGCTACACAGGTGATGGTCAGAGATGCAAACCTCGGGGAAGCTGTGATTCAAACCCCTGTCATCCAGGTGAAGTCATTTTTTTATTCAAACACAAGGAAAGTTGGTTTTGGAATTGGATTGTGTCTGCTACTCTAATAATACATCTGTAAGATATGGAGAATAGGCATCATGAAGTAGTTAATTTGGTAATGGAGGGAAGAAAACTTAATACCAAATTAAGGTGGCAACTTTAGTCAAACTGAAGCAGGGAAGAATGCTATCTCCACTTTTACTTCAACCTTTATGCAGATGCAATGATTGAAAAGGCTTTGGAGTACATGGAAATGTAAAATAAGTAGAACTGAAACTGGATCGTCACCATCTGCTACGATGATGGCGCAATGCCAATTCCCAGTGACCTACAGCATAGTAACTCAGTAACACTAAATATCAATACCAAAAAGACAAAATCATGATCATCACAAAGAACTTGGATTTCAGAATCTCCCAATCTCTTGTTGTTTGTACTGTTTATCACACATGTTTCACTTCCAAATAAGGTTGCTCTGCAAACATGTACTTTCAGAAAATAATTCCTAACACAAATTTATATTCAGTGTTAGCAGATTTCTTCTCAAATACATTTCATGCTATTGTCAGTTTACTTATTACAGCATATCTTCCTTACATCTGCTCTTGTCAATTGTTTTGTTGCCCTTTCAGCATCGCATTTCCTAATTTACCTCCTTCAGTATCACTTGACTTAATGCAACTACACTCAATCCAAGTCCCCTTGTTTTCCTCTTATGTAGGTACTTGTAATCCCTTGTTTTCCTCTTATGTAGGTACTTGTAATCTCCTTTCATCACACTTCAGTATCCATTTTGTTCCACTGATCTTCCAAGTATTTTGCCATCTCTGATAGAATTATGAAGCCAGCAAACTTTAAAGACTTTATCTTCTTCCTTTCCATATTTCTGCTTAATTTCCTTCACTGCTTGTTCAGTGTACAGTGTCAATAACATTGGGAACACACTAAAACCCTGCATGACTCCCCTCTCAGTTTCTACCTCCCTTCCATGTCCTTTGATTCTTAGAACTGGAATCTGGTTTCTGAACAATTTGTTGATACCCTTTCATTCTGCGTGTTTCATCCCTGGTAACTTCGATGTCCATAGAGTGTATTCCATTTAATTTTTGTCAAAATATGTAACAATCACAAAAGTATGTGTATTACCAGACCACTAGATTAATATGTCATGAAGAAAGGTAAACCAACATTTGTAGCATTTTTAGATTAAGAAAAAGCTTTTGCAATGTTGACAGTAATATACTGTCTGAAATTCTGAAGATAACAGGGATAAAATACAGGGCACAAAAAGTCATGTGCAACTTGTTGAGAAATCAAACTGCAGTTTTGAGAGTTTAAGGATATGAAAGGGAGGTATTTTTGTCTTCATTAACATGTGGTATAATTTATTTTACTTTGTCATCTGCAGAACTAATAGGCCTATTTACTTTTACTACTGTAGGGCTTCACAACTTTATTTCTAACTTAGATATGATACTTAATTGTTCATAGTAGATAACAAGTGGCTATTTGGGGTACCAAGCTGAGAGGGCAGCTTAGGCATCCCTAGTGCAAAATTTGTATGCAGGATGTATCATAATTAGTTCTGAGAATAATCCAGTTCCATGCTCACAAGATTTATATTTATTTTTAAAGATCCTGAGTGGCAAATGGGGGGGAGGTGCGGCAATGGTTTATTGCTTGTGTGGAAAAATATTCTCAAACAGGCCCTGTTCACCCACATTCCTATTTTCTTGTTCATTATAAGACTTATTCCTGCATTATCCCTGTTTGATTTAGTGTTGACAAATCTCTCCTCAACAGACACAAAATCCTATTCTTTCTGCCACCATACTTCACTGATTCACAGCACATCATATTTCAACCTATCCATTTCTCCTTTCAAGTCTTCAACTTGCCAGCATAATGAAAGGATTTACCACTCCATAGAACATGAGATTTTTACCTGTGGAATATTTTGTACAGGAGTATGCTAATCATCATCATATTACACAGTGGAGCTGCATGTTCTCAATAAATGTAATGACTTAAGTTTCCCCTTGGCTTTTAGCCAAGTCACAGTATTCATGGAGCAATGACCTGTTTCCAATCAGATGACAGCATACAGTTCCTGAGCTCGAAACTGTGTGCTGCATTAAATTCCAAACATCTGCAGAGTGTTTCATGGAGTAAGGGTACATGACAGACTCAATATGTCTGTTCATATCAACCACACCAGCCACCAACAGATCTCCACTTTAACAGGTTTTACCTGTTCCATGTCAAAAAGTCTCTTCCTTACACCCCTCACTGTCTGTGGATTTCGCATCTGCAGTGAAAGATGGAGATTTCAAAATATACCAATAACCTTACCAGAACATTTATTGAAGGACAGTATCCTATCCAGTGCATCCATAAACGGACCTCCCATGTCATATCCTCCTCTTAACCAGCCACCAACCAGCACTCCTCCAACCACTCAGTATCGCCCTGGCCCTGAAAAGCTCAACCACATTCTTCATCAGTGCATTGACTATCTCTCATCTGCTCTTGTCTTGCCTACCCAAATTCCTATCTGCATCACCCAAAGTAATGTTCTGCCACCCACTCAACCTGCAGAGTACCCCAGTCCATCTGAGTCCTACTCACCACCCTGCACCCCACAGGTCAGTCCCCCTTGCTCGGCCCAGGTGCAAGACCTGCCCCATACACTCACCCACTATGCCCTGCCGAAATCACAGGGATTTCCTGCAAAACAAAAAGCAGGACCATGTGTCAAATCAGCCATGCTGTGTATCAGCTGTGCAGCAGTTACTGTACAGAATTGTATGTAAGGATGACTAGTAACCAAATGTCTACTTGCATGAATGGACCTGCCAGACTGTGAAAACCCACAAATTCGACAAGTCAATAGTTGAGCATGCTGCACACCACAGCAAAAATTACTTCAACAGCTGCTTCACTGTGCGAGCCATTTGGATACTCCCTTCTAGCACAATTTTCTCTGAACCATGCAGATGGGAATTGTCTCTCCAGCATATCCTGCACTCTGGCAACCTCCCTGGCGTAAACTTGTTTCCCACTGTCTCATTTTACCTTTCCCCTTCTCTCTTCTGTCCACACCACTCCTCCCCTCTCCTAATCATGTACTGCCTTCTCCCACCATTTTTTCTTGCCCCCTCTCCTCATGTGGGCATGAGGCAAAATACAAAGATATTTCTTGCAATATATACAGTAGATGCATCTTCCACAGGCTGCTACCCCTCCTGAACAAGCTGGCTTCAGACAAGGACGCAGCTGAACCGATCAAGTTCTTGCCCGACAGGGACTGATCTACAAGCTACTGCAAGTTGTACCAAGTCGAGAAATTGTGGATCTAATATCCAGCATGCTTAGTGAAAGGCAATTTGAAGTGTTTCTAGGCAGCTCTAAAAACCACAAACGGAAACTAAATAATTGACTACCATAGGGATCTGTTTTAGCCCCATCACTATTCAATTTATACATTAATGATTTACCAACCACAATATCAACTAAATTCATCTATGCTGATGACATCCTGGTAGCACAGAGCAATAATTTCGAAGATCGTGAACGAATTCTTACGGAGGATCTGGAGAAGATGTCAACTTTCTTTAAGACCTGGAGATTGATCCCAAGCACATGAAAAACTGAAGTCTCTTGTTTTCATCTAGCGAGTCGTGCTGCGAACTACAAACCAAGAGTTCTGCTCAATGGACAAATGTTGAGGTGCAATCCTTTCCCAAAATATCTCAGAATCACTCTAGATAGAACCCTGAGCTACAAAGAGCACATCACCAAGCTTTCTCATAAAGTTGCTGCAAGGAACAACATACTACATAAGCTCAGTGGTACCACCTGGGGAACCTCTGCTGACTGTCTGCATTTAACTGGCATCAGTCGTGTGAAGGCAGACACAAAACTTAACAACACAATGCACTGCATTACTGGTTCCATCAAATCAACCCCATGCCACTGGTTACCTGTACTGAGTCACATCCCTCCACCTCACTTAAGTCAGAAACAAGCTCTACTGAGGGGGCCAAGAAAATCTATGCATCACCTTCTCTACCACTGCTCCAGGAATTCTGTCATCC
Organism: Schistocerca nitens; assembly: GCF_023898315.1. Lineage (NCBI taxonomy): Eukaryota > Metazoa > Arthropoda > Insecta > Orthoptera > Acrididae > Schistocerca > Schistocerca nitens. The sequence goes on from NC_064619.1 coordinate 171,503,963, forward strand.
GCTACAGCAACGATTGCGATCAAAAAGACCAGCAAGTGTTACTGCAGGACAACTCATTGCGGATGGTTTTGATCTAAATGAAAGCTGGAAGCATGATTGGTCAACAAAAACATTGGGAACAAGAGCCCATCACCTTGATCCCACAAAGAAGCCAAAAGGTTTTGACCTACCGAGGAAACTTTGGTGCCACCTCAACAGGTTAAGGACTGGACATGGTTGTTGTAGCTACTTCAGGTACAAATGGGGCTGGATCAGTTCACCGATGTGTGAATGTAATCAAGAAGAGCAGACAATTGAACATTTAGTCCAATGCAGTCCACTTCATTCATACCCTGGAATTCCCGATGACTTGTTCACTCTCACACCCAGCTTAATTAACTGGTTGAAAAACATGGACTTTATGGTTTAATCTTGTCTTATATCATATGTATATTGTATAAAACCATTTGCCTTATATCAACTGTATATTGTATAAAATCACCATACGATTAAAAAAAATCTTCCAAAATAACTCATAGTAAACACAGAGGTGGAACGCTTTGTACTTGGAACAATTACTGATGTGAAGAGAAGTAGACTAAGATAAATGAACCAACCAAAGCAAATTATTCCTTTACTTACTTTAGTATAGCTTAATGCATGATAAATAAACTTTCATGTTTTCTATTGCTACTTCAGGTGTGCATTGTGTCAACTGGGAAGAGCCTCCATACTTCCGTTGTGGAGCATGCCCAGTGGGACTCACTGGTAATGGAAGTTTGTGTGTGGATGTTGATGAGGTGAGGCATATCATTATACACAATATAGTTGATAATACTATATTATCTTCCCCTTTAAAGCATTTGAATAATAGAAGAAATGAAGGTAACATACAGTTGAGCCATTTACTTTTTCCATTATTCATATTCTACCAAAGATTTTCCATTATCACTTTTATTGCATTTCATAGAATCATAAGGTCTGAAACATGTCTATTTTACACCAGTGATTGTCACTTATGGTATGATTAACAAACAGCTGCCATTGAATAAAGATGGTTTCACAGCAAAATTGATATTATACGTGAAAGCAAACAGTATTGAGCATTGGCAATAGTTATTAAGAATAACCACAATTTTTATCATTTTTCTTTTGTGGATGAAGTCATTAAGAGCTGTTCTGCTTAAGGAATGTTTCTTTAATGGCATAAATTAGTTCAGTGCCATAAGGATTGCAGACCCAAAGTGTTTCTTTGAACTTGTTTCATTCATTGCAATATGAAGGCAAATCAGACAAGTTCTTGTACTGGCTTTAGAATTATTCGTCTTACAGAATGAAAATAAAAAAAATCTGAAGAATCTGCAACAATAGCAAAGATGGTATAAGATAGATTAGAATCTTAATCATTTGGTGTTAAGAGTTTCCTTCATTGGAAGCTAAAGAAAAAAGTCTCAACTGTTCATGTCCTTTGTGCTGGTTTCTCTGCTCATGAGATGTATGGATGGTGACAGAATACCTCAGAAAGTGTGGGCATGGAGACATCCAGGGAGGCAGATAATAAGTAGACCTAGGATGGACTGGAATGAAGGAACTGCAGAGGCCATGCAAGAAACTGATAGAAGACATTTTTATACATAAAGAGGCATCAAAATTGGGTTGCATTTTTTGGCCAACAGTGCAACCAGAGTGTGACAATGGCAAAAATAAAGAAAGTGTTTCACACACCATGAAGGTGCTGTGTCTGCTATTTGTAGTAATGAATACCAAGGAGCAGGGACTGATGACCACATACATCCCTGCCTGTAACTCAGACCTTGTTAGGTGGCTTACTGGCTTGACACATAGGCAGGTTAGTAAGAAGTCTGAGAAAATCAATATGCCATTTGACATAAGTGGTGAGTTCTGAACTCAATTATTCATTGTCAAATATTACTTGTGTTAGTAGAGCAATGAACAATCTTCTGGTTCAGGATACATAGCTGAAAAACACAAGAATCGATCACCTGCTTTGGAAGCATTTACAGTGTGATCATTCAATATATTCCCTTGCTAAACTCTCATAAGCCTCAGCTGATACAAGTCCTGCATCTAATAACAAATAGATATTCTTTTGTTAAAGGAAACATAAGTACATGCGATTTCAGGTGCTTTTCATTAGTGTTAGTGGAATGCATTAATTCATATCACTATTGAATATTTTCATTTGTATTGTGGTTGACTGGGTGAAAAGGGGGTAGTTTTAACTTGCTGAGATAGGTAAAAGTAATTTATTGTGTTTTAATTTAGTCTTCCAGGAGCTTTTTCAAATTATGCTCCTTTTTAACAGCAAAGAAATGTATTCTAACAAGTAGTTTTCAGTTGTGTACTTGACTCAGGCATCACAGCTTGCATCTCAGGGAGAGGAATACAATTTCATATTCTGGTGTGTTTATGTTCCAGATGAGTACTTAAAAGTGCCAATAGCTTGTCAAATTTTGTTTCAACATTCTAATAAATAACATGCTTTGTTTACTTATCACAGTTCTTCATGCAGCATAATAAAAGCACAAAATTTAAATGGGACTTGTGACAGAGGATGTACACTTTTCTCTACTGGCTCGCAGAAAATCATTCTGGCAAAAATTCTTGTTGTCAGCAAGTGCCCTTTGTGAGCTGTGAAATGTCTTCCTTTATTTTACAGTATACCAGTGAAATCAGTATTATGAAAAGGAGGAAAACTCGCAAAAGAAAGAAATCCACACTGCATAATTGAGTGCCTCATGTGACCTTTTCACTACTTTATAACAGAGACATCCAGGCCCCTTGTAGTGGTACTGACTCCTGGGGTGGAGCTCCACTCCACACAGCCCCTTCCCCCCCCTGTTTTCATAGAGCCTTATTATAACGGCATTAGATTTACTCTATCAGGAACTGTCTACATATCAACACTCATTAGTTTCAAAAATAAACATTATTATGCATGGAAGTGATGGAGTAACTTGCTAGCTAGCTATCAGTTTAATTTTGATGTAGAATTCTCAAAAGAAAATCATAAATGATCTGAAGCTAAGCTCATTACATGATACTCTGTAGATCAGTCTTCATAACAGAAAACCAGAGTGTGACAATGGCAAAAATAAAGAAAGTGAACAGTGACTAGCAGGAATTTTGGGAAGGGCTGGACCAGGGATTTACAAACCTTCATTCACCCTTGTATTACACAATTTTATTGACCATTAAATTTAACAATTCACTCAGTGATTAAATATCTTTGGCAAAATGGTCATCAAACAATTTTACAATATTAATAAATATGAACAAAGATTTTGCATGCTCTGAGTTAAGAAACAATCAGTCAACATATAAAGTACTTAAATCCCAATAGAAAAAATAAAAAACAATTTATTAACTATAATTGTAATTTTAATTTAATCTTTGGTAAGAATCTAGAAAAGAATTTTATCAGAAAAAATCAGTACTTAAGGCTTCAACCTCTTTATAGAACAAAGTAAGGTCTAAACTTATGATAACATAAGCAGCAAGGCGGAACAATTTCTGGTACACAAACACTCAGCAGTACATGAATGTTACATTACCATTAAATCAACAGGATAATAAGATCGCCAGTACAACTGCCACAAAGGGAAAGAACAAGGTAAACAGTGGCCCCAATAAGGGTACAAAAACTAATGGCCACAATGTTAATTGGTCTCTTGATACATTAGGACTATCAGACTCTTTCGGTGCTTGGACTCTAGTGGCTGGTGCCAAAATATCTGAAAAACATCCAAAAAGTAACTTAACTTCTATCTCAGAACTCCCGGATGATAGCATGGCTTAGACACAAGTTCTGCGATCGAACCCAGGACCATGGAATCTCTTGTGTGGGCAAAACTCATCTGCATCATAGTCATATTGCATCCGGCTGGCCACAAAACACCAAACAGGAAAGGAAATGCATAGAGAAAGGTGGTCACAAGGTGCACAACCACCAGTCTGGGCTAGGGCTCAGCAGTTTTGCCAGCCTGACCCACTGACTTACAACTGACCACAAATTCAAACCAAAAGCTGAGAAGAAATATGTGCTTTCACGTGAATACACATGAACCTTAGGCAACACTCGGACCAATGTGGTTAAAGTTTTAAAGTTCTGTGCCATGTCAAATCTTTTTATAAAGATTTTAGGGAGAGGATTTTAACTTGTTCACTGTGTGACAAGCTCGCCCATATTTTATGTAAGTGGCCAGCCAATGACAATTTCCTGTTGCATTCTTGTTGCTATGTTTTCCCTTTCCTTCGGTTTTACTTTCTTATGTAGTATTTTCCTTCTTTTCCTGCTTTCTTTGAGTGTGTTTTTCAGTTTTATTAGGTCTGTCCACATTCGTTCCTTTTAATGTGTGTCAGGGCGCTGATGACCTCAATGTTGAGCACCCATAAGCCCCAACACACACACACACACACACACACACACACACACATGAACCATATTACAATTAATAAGAAGTTATGCTTCCACACAAAGGCAAATAGAATAAAACATTAAATTTAACCCCATGTGAGATCATCTGACCTAGTGTAGTACAATATACAAATATAAATTCAAAACCAAACTTTAAAAACACTTAAATTACCAGATTTGATTATTGTCCTGGCTTACTGCAGAGCTGTACAAATGCCAAGATTTATGAATTTGGAGTAATTGAATGCATACAACATTTAATCTATTATATTAAACATTACATACAATAATCGTCCACAAGGGGCTTCTGAGCAGGAGAAGCATATGGGTTTAGCGTACTAGGGTTGCCGAATTCAATGATGCACGCTACACCACATGTAATAAACACTGTTTTTATTTTTCGTAAGCACACATATACAGTTGTTTACATTCTGAATTCTCGGTACACGTCCGTACACTTTCGCGCGCGACCACCGACTAAGCAAAGTGCTTGCCAAAAACAAAGATATTAACCGCAACTTGGTCGATAGTCGCCACATTAGCCCCCCCCCTAGAGTGTGGAGCACAAACAAATATTGGGGCATACATGTAAAGGGAACACCCAGGGGGGAGGGAGAGGGTGTTTAATCAGAAACCATACCTTACATTACATTACGTTAGTAATTGAAGTCTTCGAGCCAGCGAGGGGGGCGGATGGTCCTGCCTGACCGGGTGAATCCTCGTACAGCAGTTGAGGGATCTGGGGAGGGGATGGTGGGTTGTGAGGGGCCAGGATAGCGGATCTGAATGCCTGTGGCGGTACGTAGGACTTTGACCGTTGATGGGTCAGTACCAACAGGCAAGGGGACAGACTGGAGGAGATGAATGTGAGTTAAGTTGTCCCTGGGGAAGCTGGCTTGTTCGTAGAAGATGTACACATTACCCGGCTGTATAACAAAAAACACATTAGAGCTGCAAATAAGATCAGTGTTGACATTCACTACCACTTCCTGATACGGGTTGACAGAATCTCCACACGAGTCGTCATCGGTGACATCACATGCTCTGGGGCTGGTCCCAGATACATCACTGAATCCTAACAGGGGAGAGGCGAGGGGCTGCCTGTAGGAGGGTAAGTCATCACACGCATCACTCTGCATAGGAATGTCACACGCACCTGTAGCACTGTCACACGACTGGGAGTGGGGAACGTCACACGTGTGGGAATGGGCGTCGCTCATCCATGGACTGTCAGTAGATGCCTCATGCGAGGTGGGTGCAGCAGGGGATGGGGTCTGACTGGGTGGGGTATCGGGCAGTTCTCCCAGAGTCCATGCAGGTTTGAGGTGGCAGACGGATACCGTTTGAGGCGTGCTGTTAATGAGCACTTCGAACGTGTTGGTACGCCGTGATATGACTCTGTGCGGGCCCGTATATGGAGGTCTGAGTGCCGGTCGGACGGTGTCATCTCGCACCATGACATGAGTGCACGACGCCAAGTCCTTATGCAGAAATACGGGAGGGGGCGTGTGTGGTCGAGGAGGCGGCACGCGGATGTTAGCAATTAGCTCCTTGACCTGCCCGACGAATGTCGAGTCGCAGATTTGATCTGGAGGAAGTGAAGGCTCGACTAACTCTGCTGGGAGTGTGAGGGGTTCTCCATACAGTACCTCTGCCAGGGATGCGCCAAGGTCCTCTTTGTACGCGGCCCGAACGCCTAACATTACCCATGGTAAGGCATCGGCCCACTCACCTCCGTGGCACATCAGGGAAGCTTTAAGCGTTCGGTGCCAGCGTTCCACAAGCCCATTGCTCTGGGGGTGGTATGCTGTAGTCCTAAATCGTTTCACCCCACACAGTTCACAAAGCTGTCGGAAGAGGGCAGACTCGAACTGGCGGCCCTGGTCGGTGGTGACAGAGACTGGGCAGCCGAAGCGCGAGATCCACATTAACAGCAGGGCTCGGGCCACTGCATCGGCTGTGATATTAGTGAGAGGAATTACCTCTACCCAGCGGGTAAACCTGTCAATTGCGGACAGTATGTAACGGAAGGGGCCTGAGGGGGGTAAGGGCCCGACGATATCGATGTGTATGTGCTGGAATCTTCTTTTTGCCACATCGAACGTACCCATGGGGGGCTGTGCATGACGTCCTACTTTTGCGCGCTGACAAGCCACACATGCTCGTGCCCAACTGCGACACTGTTTTATCACCCCGGGCCAAACAAAACGTTCAGATACCAGATGTGCGGAGGCGCGAATGCCAGGGTGTGCCAAGTTGTGGATACTATTAAATATGTCCCGGCGGAGATGTGCAGGAATCACCGGGCGTATGCGTCCTGTTGAAATGTCGCACCAGATGGGTGATGAAAACCCAGGAAGTGTCCGTAACTCTAGTTTGAGTCCTGTTTTGATATCGGAACGCAATGCTGCGAGTTCAGTATCCTCTGTCTGCAATTTAGGGAGCTCACTGAGGTCCAGTTGTGAAGATAAAACCGACACACGAGACAGAAAATCAGCGACGACATTGTCTGCGCCTCTGACGTAACGTATGTCATTCATAAACTGACATATAAGGTCCATATGCCTAAAACGTCTCGGGGATGAGTCCTTACCTGGGTTACGGAAAGTGTAAACCAATGGCTCGTGGTCGGTAAATACCACGAGATGGCGACCTTCGATATCGTCTTGGAAATATTTGATAGCAGCGTAAATAGCAAACAGTTCCCGGTCGAAGGTCGACCATTTACGTTGGGAAGCGGTCAGTTTGTGGGAGAAAAATCTGAGCGGCTGTACAACAGAACCCACGGATTGCTGAAGTACTGCCCCCACTGCTGTATCACTTGCGTCTGTAGTAAGCGAGATGGGGGCATCAGGAATGGGGTGAGCAAGCATAACAGCTGTCTGTAAGGCTGACTTTAGATTATCGAATGCGCGACGCATATCTGGAGTCCACGTGACCACCCGAGACCCTGATGTGTTTTTTCCTGCGAGGGCATCCGTCAGTGGGGCTTGTATGTCGGCGGCGCGGGGAATATGTTTGCGGTAGTAATTTACCGTTCCAAGGAAGCGGCGGAGGCCCTGAAAATCTTTGGGCAAAGGCACCGTACTAATGGCCTCCACCCGTTCAGTTAGGGGGCGGATGCCGTCGCCAGAAACTCTGTGGCCCAGAAAAGTGACACTGGTGCGGCGGAGTTGTGACTTAGTATTGTTCACTGCGATACCGTTTGCTTTTAATAGTTGGAGCACTGTATTTAAATGTTGTTCATGTTCCTCGAGGGAGGAAGAAAAAATTAACAAGTCGTCCAGGTACGCATATGCAAAGTCCAGTTTTCCAACCAGCGAGTCGATGAACCGTTGCCACGTCTGTGCAGCATTTTTAAGGCCGAATGGCATAAACAAATACTCGAACAACCCGAATGGGGTGATGATAGCGGTCTTTTCAACGTCCTCAGGTGCCATTGGCAGTTGGTGGTACGCCTTATGACAATTGACTACGCTGAAAATTTGTGCCCCATGCAGCTGGGAAGCAAAGTCTTGCATATTTGGGACGGGATAATTATCTAAAATTGTTCTGGCGTTAAGCGCCCGATAGTCACCGCAGAGGCGGAAAGTGTCATCTTTCTTAGGCACCAAATGAACGGGTGACGACCAACAACTAGAAGAAGGGCGGATAGTCTTATTATCTAAAAGTTCCTGAACAATAGCTTTAGCGTGTTTAAGTTTTTCCGGATTTAAACGCCTAGCCTTTGCACGTACCGGTGGGCCTTCTGTGGTATTTATTCTGTGGACAGATCGCGAACACCGATGGGGATGCTGGACCAGCACCCGTTGCACTGTGACTAACCTGTAATGCACACGTGTGTGTGTCCAAGGCCGGCAGTTCAGCAGCGGTGGCGGTGATCCACTGGTAGTCCTTGTCGAAGAGCTCGGTGGGGTACCTGGTAGCGTCGCGGGTACAGCTTCCGTCCGGCAGTAGAAATGTCACGCGGCGTTGGCTGCCGGTGCGAGGAAGTGGTGCGGGGGTTGGGGGCGTGGCCGTGTGCGACAGCTGGGCGGTCCGCTTACGCGTGTCCGTGAGCTTGGCTTGCACGGCGGCGATGCGTAAGCGGAGGGCCCCATTGCTGTCCCGAAGCTCGTCGTTGTGTGATCTAAGAGAAAGCACTGCAACAGCAGTTTCCGCTAGCTCACACAGCAGAATGGCGCTTTCGGATGAGAGGGGTAAAATATCTGAACCGGTGGTACGGTCTCCCGAGTTAAAGGTTAGTGTACCTCGTTGTAGGTCGGGTGACAGTGCGTGGGCTAAGAGAAAATCTACCCCAAGCACGGGTTCATCCACATCCGCGATAACGAAAGTCCACTGTAAGGGCGTATTAATGTCCTGCAGTTTAAGGCTTAAATTCGTTATTCCATGAGAGCGGATCAGGGAATTATTGGCGGCTCGAAGCGGGGGGCAAGGCTGAAGCTCGAATTTAATACCTGCGGACAAAGGTATCACACTAACCTCGGCCCCCGTGTCGACTAGAAATGAAAGGCAAGACACTGCATCTTTCACGTACAAGCGTCCTGGCGCGTGAGGAGAAGAAGTATTTAGTGATAGGCGTCTGTGCGGTTCAACGCGGCCCGTAGCGCCTGAATTGGGTCGCGTTATTAGTTTGGGAACGCGCATGGAGAACGACAGTTCTTAGCCGCGTCGCCAAAGCGGGAGTGGAAATAACACCAAGCGGGGCGGCGCGTGGCGTCGCCCGTCGTGCTGGTTGAGGTTGAAGCGGCAGTGGAGGGGGACTTGTTTGTAGTTCCCTCCGATGGCGACGCTGCAGTAGTGCTGGTAGGAGAGGAGTTACTGTGGCGGTTGCCAGGCGGCGTTGGCTCCGCGCGCATGCGTGGAGCGAGTCGTGCGCACTCTGTACTGCAGGATGGGAACTGCCGCGCAGGTGTGCCAACCCCTGAGGCCTGAGGGCACCCTGGGGGGGTATGCGGGGGGGGGGGGGGGGGCAGAATGTTGTAAACCTGGTCTGCGATCTTCAGTTTGGCATCTAGTGGGGCCGAAGTTACATGTAGAAGGTGAAGTTGAACTTGCTGGGGAAGTTTCAGCAACCAGATGGTCCAAAGCGTAATGTCCGGCATGTGATGCGTGTCAATCATAGCGCGGAGATGACGCCAGAGTTGCGACGGGGACCTGGATCCAGCGATTCCTGACTGATGAGGCGGATAGCTTCCTCTGGCGATGTGGATAGTCGCTCGAGGATGGTGCGTCGGGCGAACGCATATTTGTCCGTAGCGGGGGGCGAAGCCACAATGTCGCAGATCAGATCCAGTTCGTCATGGAGGTGACACAGTAAGCATAGGAACTTCGAATTGTCGTCGGCGACGCCGTGTAGCTGCAGGACGTGGTCGACCAAGGCAAACCATGTGCGTGGGTGATCCTTGCGAAGGGGTGGTAGCTTCGGCCAACGGGTGGGAAAGTCTTGACGTAAATGTTTATCAGAAACTCTCTCTCCCTGTCCATAGTTCTGCAACATAATTGTCTCGGGTGCAGTAGCGGTGCACCAGCTTCCGCCACTGTCAGTGGCACGCGGCACGGTGGGCGCGGCTGGCTCGACCTTGGTCGAGAAATCAACGAATCGGGCAGTCGACGGAGTAACGCCGACGGGCGTAGAATGGACCGGCGCGGTAGAATCGACCGTAGTCGACCGATGTGCGGCGAACGACGGAATACAGTTTCCGGGCCCCTCCCCTACAGGTGCATTAAAATAGTTAAAATCACCTAATGTTTGTGGAACACACGCAGCAGGAACGGCGTGTGCCGTCGGAAACACTCGTAAAGCGGACGCTGGTGGTGTAGGGGGGGTTGGTGCAAAATCCGGAGTTCCGGCAGAAATATGAACTCTCCAGTCTTGAGCGTCCGGCTCGATTTGTACAGTCACTGATTCGGGTGGAAAATTCACACTTGCACTTGGGAAACCTGTAAACATAGTCACTGGGGTTTGAGCACATTGTGTCGGCTGTTGAGCACTCGGAACACGTGGCTGTGGAATTGTATAAACACTGTCCTGTTGAGTACAGCTAGTAGAACTATTGCGGACGCCCGGTGGATAGTTGTAAAACCATGCCGAAGCGTCCGTTGGAACACTTAGTTGGCACGTGGTCGGTGTAGCAGGCGGCAAGCGCTCCATTGTGTACTGTTCGACGGTCTAAGGTTTCGTTGTAGCACTCGCGAACAAAATTCGGGGTCACCAGTATGGGTTTAGCGTACTAGGGTTGCCGAATTCAATGATGCACGCTACACCACATGTAATAAACACTGTTTTTATTTTTCGTAAGCACACATATACAGTTGTTTACATTCTGAATTCTCGGTACACGTCCGTACACTTTCGCGCGTGACCACCGACTAAGCAAAGAGCTTGCCAAAAACAAAGATATTAACCGCGACTTGGTCGATAGTCGCCACAAGCACATAAATGGCAGCATATGACAAGCAGAAATTTAATAGAATGACAAATCACTTGACGTCACTGCACAGGAACAGACAATCATACCACCCACTTCCTTTACCCATTGCAGCATACAACTAATGATTTATTCAGAAGTTTGGTATTATGTTAGAGACAAGTTCACTGCAGGTATAAGTCAGAGGTAAGATCTTATGTCACTAGAAACAGAAGCAATCAACTTTACCTAAACATGTGACTTTGGCTCCACATGTAGCAATCTTACTGAAACCAACAGCAGTACTTCAGTGACATAAGGTACTAACTGCTGGATTCATGGCAAACAAGCAGCTCCCCTTTCTCTCTCTCCTCCCCCAACCACAAAGCAATCCGCTTTCTCTCCATGTTGATTTTTTCATTGCAATTGGGACTTAACTTTCTGATTCCCTCCAATCACTGCCAGAGCATGCTAATACCCATCTGCCACACCCTCAGGGACAAACCACGCACTTAAGTGGAGAATCAACAACCAGAGAGCCACAGTGGCTCAAAAAGCATTATTTTAGATAATGCAAGCGATAAGAATGCTGTTTGAAGTAGATAACTGCAAATATTGTGAGATCTATTCAAGGTGTTTTCTTTTTTTGCACTCTTTTCTCAGTAGATTCAATCCTCAACAGCATTTTTTTGCTAACAATTAAATTCAGTTTAAGTTTCATTGCAATTTACACAAACACAATAATAACAGAAAAAAGTAATTTCAGCATACTTTGTGCTTCCTTACCTAAGGTTCAGAACATAATTTTATATTATGGTGCAAAAATCTGTTTGAAGTAGGTAACTGCAAATATTGTGAGATCTCTTCAAGGAGTTTTATTTTCTTGCTCTCTCTTCTCAGTAGATTCAGTCCTCAACAGCATTTTTTTGCTAACAATAAAATTCAGTTTAAGTTTCATTGCAATTTACACAAACACAATAATAACAGAAAAAATTAATTTCAGCATACTTTGTGCTTCCTTACCTATGGTTCAGAACATAATTTTATATTATGGTGCAAAAATATTCAACTAGCTCCCAATTATACAAAGGAATAAACTGAGAATCCTATGAATTTAAATAAGATAAAAAATATACCTTAGGCCTCAGTTCTTACAACACATTTGTATTTCTTGCTAACAATAAAAATCGGTTTCAGTTGAACTGTGAATTACACAAAAGCAAAAGAAAACAGAAAAATTATTTCCAAATTGTTGTTGTATGATTAGCTCTGTAGTTGTAATTTGATATCACTGTAGCCTAATTACAATACAAGTGCTGACATTTCTCTTGTACACTCTTTGAGTAATTAGTAAACATGGGTCATGAGAGGAATAGCTCACAAATTAAGACTGAATGAATGTACTGCCCTTCTGTCTACTCGTCTGTTATTTTGTTTGCTGATTTGTTTCGCCCTCCATGTCTTATCTTGCTACCCTTTCTCTTCTACTTTGCTTTCCATTTATTCACATAATTTTTTAAGTAGTTGCTTTTTCTTGTCATTAATTATAAAGATTTTTTCCATTTTTTACATAGTACATTCATGGCCTTTTATGGTCAGTCTTCAGTTTTTTTCTGTCATTTCTTTGGTTTTGTTATGAGATCTTTAAAAAGTGACTGGCAGTTTCAAAATCATAAAATCTTTCTAGATAAAATATTATCACAATCCTTAGCTTCTGTGAGCAGTAAAATCTGGAATAACAATGGAAATATTTTTATCCCAGCAATACTACGATGAGAAAGAGAGAAAAAGTAAATAATTTCATACATTTGTTTACAGCAGTTACCAATTTTCATTATTGTAGATTAATTAGATCTGTTGAAGCATTCTGTATAAAGCTCTAATATCTTGAGTTGTTTCATTCTGTTACCTGTTGCTGACACAGTACCTAAAAACTCAGTTTATGGTATTTTGTAAAATAGTGAACTATACCACTCTACATACTGTCAGTCAGCACATTTGTAATAATTTTGTTATTACAGTGTGACCTGGCAGAACCATGTGATCTGCATGCCAGGTGCTACAACCTACCTGGAGGTTTCCGCTGTGGTCCTTGCCCGAAAGGCATGACTGGAAGTGCTGGCTGGGAAGGCTTTGGACTGGATGAAGCATACCAACGGCGACAGCGCTGTGTGGACATTGATGAATGTGCAGATGGTAACAATGGTGGATGTGTACCCAATTCTGTCTGCACTAACACACAGGCAAGTGTGCTAAATCAAAACAATTACTATAAAGTAAGAAAAAACATTATGCATCTACAACAAGATAAAAAAATATTTTTTTCATTCATTTCTTGGTTTGTTTATTTGTGTTGTGTTTGTGTGTGAGGGGTGGGGGGGGGGGGGGGATGCTGGGGGCTGGGAGGGGAGGTGTGCGGAGCCCAGCAGTAGACCACTGAAATGTAATGTGAACATCAGGTTACAGTATTACAGTCACTTCAGATGCATGCCATCCGATCAATGTTTTTTGAAGGAAAGACTCCCATTCTACTCAGTTGTACTCCATCAAAGAGATTTGAGTATAATCCTTAATGATAATTTTAAATAGTCAGAACAAACTGTCACAGCATCTGGCAAGACTTCCTCTTTTCTACGATCTTCACAAATCCGGTAACATATTTTCACTGCTAGATCTCTTTTTTTATCAACCAATAAGTGTGTAATGTTCCCATTGAGACAGTCCTCTTGTGATGTAGTAGTTAAATGTATTCCCTACAAAAAATGTGACTAGGCTCATTAGGCAATAGTATTTACTTATTTTTAAGAAATGTAAAAAACACAATGAAAATATTATTTTTCATTGCAGGGCTCCTTCCAGTGTGGGGAATGCAATCCAGGTTATATAGGAAACCAGACAATGGGCTGCCACCTAGCCCCTGGTGTGTGTCCTGATTCCACAAGGTGTGATGCGAATGCGGACTGCGTGAAGCGCAGTAATGGCTATGAATGTGAGGTAAGATGATATGTACAACAGCTCAGGGTGAAAAGATCATTGTTGTTAAATCTGTATCAGCAGAAATCCACTCAATATCTCCATGGAATGTAACAATATTATAAAAAGGATAGTTGCTACTCACCATATAGCGGATATGCTGAGTCACAGATAGGCACAACAAAAAAAGACCATTGGAAAGTGAGCTTTCAGCCAACAGGGCCTTTGTCAGAAATCAACAACACACACACACACACACACACACACACACACACACACACACACACACACACACACACACATTATACCTGTCTGCGACTCAACATCTCCTCTATGTGGTGAGTAGCAATATAACCTTTCCATAGGTTGCTTAAGTTGAGGGTGAACTGCCTATCTGAGCACCAGGTGTCAATCCTTGTAGGTCTTCCTCCATTTCACTGCAGTTTTCTTGTGTTGTGACTTCTCTTTCAACAACAGTATAATTGACAAATAGCCTCATGGAGCTTCTGATATCATCCTGAAGGTCATTTGTACATATAGTGAATGGTAATGGTCCTATGACACTCTGTCTGGGTACACTTTTGAAATTAGTATTATGTCTGAAGATTTCTCTTCATTAAGAACAACATGCTAAGTACAATTTGCTAAGAACACTTCAATTCAGTCACAAAGTTGGTCTGATATTCTGGATACTCATGCTTTGTTCATTAGGCAACAGTGTGGAACTGACTCAAATGCCCTCCAGATGTCAAGGAACAGGGCATCACCAGTAATTATTGCCTTCCAGGTCTCATCAATGAACAGAGCAAGCTGACTTGATTTTCTTTGTGAAATCTATGTTGATTCCTACAGGTGATTTTTGGTCTCCAGAAAAACCATAATAGCTTCCAGAGCAGACTTACATCAGTTTCATGCACATGTTTGGTGACAGTGGGAATGGCCTGCATATTTTTCTAATCACCAGGAATGCTTTGTTCCTCCAGTGCTCTATGGTAGAGTGCCATTTACAAGAGCAGCAAGTTCTTTTGCATACTATATGTAAACTTATATAGGTCTCCCATCAGGTCCAGTAGCTTTACCTCTGTTGAGCAATTTTAGTTGATTTTCTGCCATGCGCTCAATATCTATCATTTTAACATTCATGCAATGATTCATACGTGAAAGTGCAATACAATCTTCCTCAATGAAACAGTTTCAAAACAAGGGATTTTGTGTTTTGGTAGTCTCTCAGTCACCCTCCATTTTGATGAGTGACCACAGAGTATCTGAACAGATGGATTTGATCTGCTTATTGATTTAATGTAAGACCAAGTCTTTTTTTTTTTTAAACATTTTCTACCAGATCAGTAGACACAATTTTACTTTTGAATTCATTGAACGCTCCACACAAGGCTCTCCTAATACTAATTTAGGCTTTGTTCACTTTTTATGTGTCTACAAGATTTTGGCTATGTTTAAACCTGGAGTGAAGTTATCTTAGCTTTTGGAGCAGCTTTCTGACATGGCTGGCTTCGGGTACTTACTAAGCAGAAACATGTTCCTACCTTTCATCTTATTTCTATATACAAATATAGTCACTAATGCCATAATGGCATTATAATCATGGAATCCCTGGTCTGTGTTAAGTAAGTAGAAAAGTCTGGGCCTGTTTGTAATCAGGAGATCTAAGATGTTACCCTCACAAGTTCTCTGATTAACTAGTCAAGGCATTTACAACAATTTCACACAATTTTCTTTCTACTTACTCTAATCATGAATTTCCTACTGCATACAGCCCCATAATACAGTAAAATGACCAGAAAATTTTCTATGCAACATTCTCAAAGTTTTCCCCAAAATGTTCTGCCACTGCTGCTCCTGAGGCAGACAGTCTATAAAAGCATGTGATTACCATATTTGATCCATCTTTTAACACTTATGTTCACCAAAGTATTTGTGTTGGGTTTATCACATTTTTTGCAGCTATAAACCCACTTCCACCACTGACTTCCAGCTTAGCTTTGTAATATACATGCCGGTCTCATTGTTATTGAGGTCTGGTTCCATCCATCTTTCTGTCCCTAAAACTATGTGCTCATTGTTACTACTTTATAAGCGAGGCTAGTTCCGAGACCTCTCCATGGACATTCCTGCAGTTAATGCTATACTAACATTCTGTTTCTCCAAACTGTTACAATGAATATTTCTCTCTGTAATTAATGATCTGATATCCTTTCCTCTCCAAAATCAAAATGTAACTTATCAAGGCTGCAGATTGAATCTCTCTATCTTAAGAAACCAACATATGAATGCTACTTGTGCTCTGTTACTCGTGTAACCAAGTGCAGCTTGTAGTGCATGCCTGATTATTACAAGAGGTACTACAGTTCTCCACTTGATATCAGTGGTCAACCAATCCACATCCACAATCACCAGATAATTGTCTAAGCCTGAACTTAAGCGTGCCACTTGAAATGTAGAAAGATGGTGGTGCCTCCATTTGCTACATCCCTACTCATTAAATACAGTTTTCTTTTTCCATTCACATGTATAATACACTTGCCACAGTTATGTGAAAAGATAAAGTTTCTTATTGAGGCCAATCTTCACAAAATTTCAATGTTCATTAAGTACTTTCATGATTTCTAAATGCAAAAGAATTTCTATTCAATACCTTAAATAAATTGTTTTTAGACACTCATTTTTTATCCCTACAGAACACATGGATTTCCAATTAGCAAATAGCTATTTGTTTGTAAAATAATGTACCTCTGTAAAAAGTGCTTTAATTACTCTTTTTTGTAAATATTTCATTTTTTCAGAAAACCTTCTATTTCAAAAATTATTTTTAATCAAAATTTCTACCTTGCAGAAGACTGTTTTGCTATTTTGATCTCTAAGCTTCTTTAAATCCAAAAACTGAGGTTAAAATTTTGTTGTTCTAAGTTTTATGATCTAGAAATTGCATTTTTATTATAACTGGATAAATAAAAAATCTATTCATCAAGCAGTGGCAGGAATAAGCACATATAAAAGCTATGGAAAGATGTACGCTTTCAAAGCCAGTGGCTCCTTCTTCTGTTCGATGGACTGAAGGGAAAGGAAGGAGGATCAAGGAAAAGGACTGATGATGTTTAGGGTATGGGGAGATCATGGAAAACTCAATCAGAATGCTGGGTCAGGGGAGACATATCACACAAGATGCAAGGGGAAGATGGATTGCTGAAGACTGCCACCAGGTGAAATTTTCTAAATCTGCTCCAGTCCTGGGTGCTGCTTATGGTTGGATGGTGGGAATATGGGAGGTGGCAGGTGACTGGAGAGATGCAGTACAAGATATCTGTTTCTGTACAAGGTTTGAAGGGTAATTTTTGGTTTTTCAAGGTCTCAGTGAGACACTTGGCATATTTGGAGATGGACTGCTCATCACTACAGATGCGACAGCTGGGGGTGGCTAGGCTGTATGGAAGGGACTTCATGGTACGGAATGCATGGCAGCTGTTATAGTAGAGGTATTGCTGATGGTTGGTTGATTTGATGCAGATGTAGGTACTGATGTAGCTATTCTCGAGGTGGAAGTCAACATCAAGGAAGGTGGCTTGTTGGGGTGAGGAGGACCAGGCGAATTGAATGGAGGAGAAGGTTTTTTGGTTCTGGAGGAATTTGGGTCGGGTGTCCTTACCCTTAGTCCAGATCACAAAGATGCCATCAACAAACCTGAAACAGGTGAGAGATTTGAGATTCTGGGTGGTTTGGAAATATTCCTCTAGATGGCCCAAGGACAGGTTGGCATATAATGGTGCCAGTCAATCCTAACTGTTGGTTTTAAACCACAGGGATTATCTGGCAGAGGAATGCCACCAGCTGTCACATTCACCACCTACAAAGCCTGCCACAATGATCCCATCCCAGAAATTCAACAGATCTCCAGTCTCTCCTCAAATCCTTAGACCCACCCCAGAACCTCTCCCCTGAGTCTATGTCTCTCCTCACCATACCACTCCCTGCACTCCTACCTTCTACATGCTTCCTAAAGTCCATAAACCCAAAGATCCACAATGCCCCATTGTGGGCAGTTACTGTTTTTCACTCAGAGAATCTCTGCCTTCATGAACCAACACCTCCAGTCTGTTACCTGTAACCTACCCTCCTACATAAGACGCGAACCATTACCTCCATCATCTCTCCACAGTTCCTGTTCCTTTATTACATAGCACTCTGCTTGTCACCATTGATGCCACCTCCCTCTATAATAATATCCCTAATGCTGATGACCTTGCCAGTATTGAGCACTAGTGTTCACAGGGTGTGAATGACTCCAAACCTACAACCTCCTTCCTGGTGACCATGACCAATAATATCCTCACCCACAATTACTTCTCCTTTGAAGGCATCTCCAACAAACAAATCTGTGGTATGGCAATGGATATCCATATGGCACCATTATATGCCAACCTTTTCTTGGGCTATCTAGAGGAATCCTTCCTAACCACCCAGAATCCGAAACCTCTCACCTGGTTCACATTAGTTGATGGCATCTTTGTGATCTGGACTGACGGTGAGTATACCCCACCCACATTCCTCCAGAACCAAAAAGCCTTCCCTCCGTTCACTTCAGCTGGTCGTCCTCAGCTCAACAAGCCACCTTCCCAGATTGTGAACTCCATCTCAAGAATTTTTCTACGTCTGCTCCAGTCCAGTCTCCTGTGCCTTGTCTCTGTAGTCACCTACCACCTCCCATATTCTCACCATCCAGCCACAAAGGATCTGAGGAACTGGAGATCCTGCTGAATTTCTGGAATGGGATCACTGTGACAGGGTTTGTAGGTGGATGAATCCAACATCTCAAGAATAGGTACATCAGTATCTATGCCCGTATCAAACCTACCAACCACTAGTAATATCTCTACTTCGACAGCCACCAGCCATTCTGTACCAAGAAGTCCCTTCCATACAGCCTAGCCATCCATGGCTATTGCATCTTTAGCGATGAGCAGTCCATCTGTCTATCTCCATATATGCCAAGGGTCTCACTGAAACAGACCAAAACCACTCTCCAAACTGGTTGGAGATCCTGATCTAAGATTAAGCAATTCTGGAATGGACAGATATTTTTGTGGGAGAAAACACCTTATCTTCTGCCCCACTTCCAAAATTCAGTCATACTAGGCTTGTTAAAGACCTTCTCTCCTTCTCCCAGTCCCTACAGTGGAAACTTTTCTATCACAAACCCTACTAATCAGACTCAACCCAAAGCCAATGTTGATCCATGTCTGACTTCATTCACTCCTCCATTTAATCGTAATCCACACTCACTGTTCCCACATCAAACCCTGTTAACATTCCAGAATCTCTTAACCTGAAACCTTGCCTCCCCATTATTCCCCAAATCATTCAACATGGGAACTAACCTTACATATGCAGAAATAAGCATAATCCACCACCAAAAGGTGATCCTGAGCTTATAATCCTGCCTGATGACAAAGACTGCACCACTGTTGTTTTAAACTGCAGAGATTGCCTTGCAGAGGGACACCACTAGCTGTTGATTCACCCACCTACAAACCTTACCACTGTGGTACCATTCCAGAAATTCATCAGGATCTTCAGACACTCTTCAAATCCTTACGCCCATCCCAGAACCTCTGCCCTGAGTCTATGTTTCTCCTCACTGTACCATTCCTTGCACTCCTACCTTCCACTTGCTTCCTAAAGTCCATAAACCCAGCCACCCTGGACCCCCTATTCTGACTGGTTATTGTGCACCCACTGAGAGAGCCTCTGTTCTCATGGACCTGCACTTTATGCCTATTACCCGTAACCTACCCTCCTATATAAGACACCAACCATTTCCTCCACCAACTCTCCACAATTCTTGTTACTTTATCACACAGCACCCTGCTCATTACCATTGATGCCACCTTCCTCTATATTAACATCCCTAATGCCCATGGCCTTGCTGCTATTGAACACTACCTTTCCCAGTGCACAACTGACTCCAAACTTACAACCTCCTTGCTCATCATCATAACCAGTATCCTCAGCCACCAATATCCTCATCCACAATTGCTTTTGCTTTGAAGGCACCTCCTACAAACAAATCAGTGGTACAACAATGGGCACCCACATGACATCATTCTACTCCAATTTACCCATGAGCCATCTAGAGGAATCCTTCCCAACCAGCCAGGATCCCAAACCCCTCACTTGGTTCACATTCATTGATGACATTTTTGTGATATGGACTGAAGGTGAGGACACCTTGTTAACATTCCTCCAGAACCTCAACACCTTCTCCCCCCCCCCCCTCCTTTTCACCTAGTCCTCCTCAATAGAATTCCTCAATGCAACAAGCTACCTTCCTTGATGTTGGCCTCCTCTTCAAGAATGGTTACACTGGTACCTCCATCCATATCAAACCTACCAACAACCAGCAATGCCACCACTTTGATAGCCGCCATCCATTCCGTACTAAGAAGCCCTTCATGTGGCCTAGTCACCCATGGCCATTGTTACTTAGTGATGAGCAGCCCTCTCCAGATATACCAAGGGTCTCACTGAGGCCTTCACAGACCAAAATTACCCTCCCAACATTGTAGAGGAACAGGTATCCCATACCTTGTCTGTTTAATCACTGCCTATGAGGCAGGCTAATTTGTGCAGACATGAGCCATGATTTGCAGCTGAGTTCACCCACTATGTTGAGTAGCCACTGGTGGAGACTCCAGTTCTTTGGATGAGATGCCCAGCAAGTAAACAGGTTGGACACTGGTTTTCCTTCTCAAAGTTCCTGCTATTTCCCTAAAGGTCTCCATCACCCACCTAATACTGGAGCTCCCAGTGAACTGCAAATCCACCCTCTGCACTTGTCCTTATCTTACAGGAAGATCAGCCCCAGACCCCAACAGGTGAAACATTCCATGCTGGCTCAAATATATACTTTTGCAGTGGACAAGACCTCAAACATGTTTTTAAGATGTAAGATGGTAGCCCTCCCACCAGTACCCATTTTGTTTTCCACCCAGAGATTCACATGCAGACCACTACAGTGAATGTGGAATGGCCAAGTAGAGCATATCAGAAAGTTTTGTGAATTCACGGATCCAGGTGAATCTATAGGCACTACCGTATTTACTCGAATCCAAGCCGCACTATTTTTCCGGTTTTTGTAATCCAAAAAACAGCCTGCGGCTAAGAATCGAGTTCAAAGCAAGCGGAAGTTCTTAAAAATGTTGGTGGGTGCCGCCACAACTTAGTTCTGCTGTCGAATATATGTAGCGCTACACAGGCATGCTTTGTAGGCACGAAGATAAATACTGGCACCAAAACCTCTGTGTCCGTAAATAAATTAAAAAAAAAAAGGTGGAAGACAAGCTTTTTTTCTCCGCGCCGAGTTTCGACCAATGCATTTACATACATTATCCAACGAAGTAAATACAAATTCCGTATTGTTCATCTTCGAATGTAGCAGCATTTCAATGTACTACGAAAACCCGACTGGCAAGAATGTTTAGGATGTTTGTCAATATGGCCAACTCTACGTTCTAAATTTTTTCCTATCTGTGAGAAGAGATGGTTGCTAATAGGAACTTTTATAAATTGTGAATCACATGCAGTATTCTCGTCACAATAAGAATAATACGAATATAAACATTTTGCCATGTATTGTTTCGTGTTTGCTGCTATCTCATTTAAATCCTGTCTGCGTAATAAACCACAAAACTAGAGTGAGACAACAGCAAACGCGGAAGAATATACATATCATGTCATGTTTATATTCGTATTATTCTTATGCTGAACAGTGATACAGTCAGAAATGAAGCGAGGCAATTGACTAGATTTTTAAATCTAAGATGACTCTAATTTCTGTGCAGAATGTAATGTACTAAAGAGGCGCCTGCAAAGATTTTCAAACGGAGAAAAATTTTCGCTGAACTCTCGTTCAGAACATCTTCTATCATACGCAGTCTATTATTTGGTTCTTGATCATTATCAAAGAAAGCAGCAGTGTAAGTAACAACAAGTAGCAGTCTCTTGCCATTGTTTCACTAATAAGACGATTCCTCTCTCTTTTTTTTAATTGTAAGCGGCGGTAGCGAGCACAAAAGCAAGCCATGCCGCGATCGGCGACAGGCCATAAACACGCAGTATCAGAGTACGACAAACAATGCATGACAGTACAGTAATGCATTTTCAGCGTAGAGTGACGTAAACACCTATAAAAAAAGAAAACTACGCGTATCAGATCAAAGAAAAATAAGCAATCAATTCAAAGCAGACGAAGCACGTGAAAAAGGAAGGGTACCCTTATAAATACGGACGGAGCGCCTGACGCATAGCAATGGCTACCTGGTAAAGCTTAACTGCTAAGCTTACGACTCGAACCAAACTACTGTAACTGTATCGTCATTCATTCGACCTAAATTGTCTCATATTACAGTGGACCAACTTTGTTTCGATTTGGAGACGCGGCCTAAAACTTTTCTCTCCCCTTGAATTTCGAGTCTCAAATTTCAGGTGCGGCTTAGATTCGGGAAATTTTTTTTCCTTGATTTCGAGTCTCATTTTTCAGGTGCGGCTTAGATTCGAGTGCGGCTTAGACTCGAGTAAATACGGTAGATGTCCGACAGCTTTTGCCTCAGGGCCTCAATGTCACTGCAGCCATGGGCAGCAGCCTGAAGGAAGTTAACCGTAGTGAACACAGCTTCCAACTGTTCCTGGACAGTGGTCGGTTTCCCCTGCATCCACTCACAAAGTCTCTACCAATCCTTAACCAGAGTTCATCTATACAAGAAGAAATCTAACACTAAATCAAACATTTGCTAGAATCAATCTACACACTGCTGCAATGCTACTCCTGCCTATCACTGTGCTACAAAGTCAGATTGATCAATACAAATGCTCTAAACATACACAGACACTTAGAAAAAGTTAATACACACTATCCAACACAAATAAATATATTGATACTATTCATTTTTTCACAGAAGTATACCTGAACATTATTTGCAAACAGGTACTGCTACTGCTGCTGGCGAATGAACTCAACATGACTGCTGGAACTATATATCTGCATTAGAAACTCTATTCCACTTCTCCATTGACATGTACTCTTAAAGTTGCAGTATGGTTTGCTACTTTATTCATTTTCAGTAAAAGACGTGTTCAAAACTCCACATGATCATCCTGTTTTTTTTACGTGAATGTTGAGACAGTTCCTTCAATACCTTCCTCCATCCTCCAGTAAGTGCAATTGCTCTATTATTTTGACCTTTACATCACTATAATATCAATGCATGTTTGCTTTCTTTCTTTCTTTCTTCCTTCCTTCCTTCTGACCATCCTTCCTTCCTCTCCTACTTCCACCTACCAGATACATAAAACAGATCTCATAATTTCAGATTCAAAAATTACTGAACTTTTCATACTTTCTCACAAGTTATCTACTATTTAAAGACATAAACTAAATATGAGTATCTATCTAAGATAATATGTAAGGAGAACAGTAAAATTTTCTTTTATAATGAAACAATTTTGGTAAAACAAAGTCAACAGTTTTTTTAATCATTATAGTAATTTCAGCAGTTGATGCCTAATATCTTTGCCTTACAATGTTTTGATCCAAGTTTCCATTTTTGTCTTCATTTTTTTAAATAGCACCATTATTTTAAGAGATTCTGACAATGTTCTTGATAAACCATTGTTAATGAAATGCACTATTCCATTTTTTTTTTCAGTGTAAGATAGGATGGGCTGGAGATGGGTATGTGTGTGGTCCTGATGCTGATCTTGATAGATGGCCAGATTATGACCTTGGTTGCCCAGATTCCAGGTGCCGAAAGGTATAGCATTTTAGTTTCTATGTACACCTAGTGAGATATAATGCCATGGTTATTACATATAGTAATTTACCTTGTTAACAGGACAATTGTGTTGGTATTCCTAACTCTGGTCAAGAAGATGCAGATCGTGATGGTGAAGGAGACATATGTGATAGAGATGCTGACAATGACGGCATTCCAAACAGCCCCGTATGTAATTTGTCATTATTAATACATCAAGCACATCTTAATGCTTGAATAACACATTAAAATGTATGATAGCTTGTAAGGCACAGCTATGAGTACTGATTGTGTCATTAATGAAAATTTGCAATACGTAAGTTAGAAACATTTTCATAAAACAGAAGTAGCTGCAACTCTGGAAAAACTCAGTGATGACATGGGATAATGTAAAAATTAAAATAATCAATTAACATTTTCATAAAACAGAAGTAGCTGCAACTCTGGAAAAACTCAGTGATGACATGGGATAATGTAAAAATGAAAATAATCAATTCTTGACAATATGATGTAAACACACACACACACACACACACACACACACACACACACACACACACACACACACACAGAGAGAGAGAGAGAGAGAGAGAGAGAGAGAGAGAGAGAGAGAGAGAGAGAGAGAAAGGTGGCTTCTAAGAGCTTACATAAGTTAAACCTTTTTGTGTATGTTCTCCTGCCACCGTGTGGTGAGTAGATTTTTTTAATCTATCCAGTTACATTACATTATCAATTATGACATGGGCAGATATAGTTAGGTGCCAAAAATGAACATTTGTTATTCACACATTGACAGAAACGTTTTAAAACATTAAGAGCACACAAATTCATTCCTGTGGTAGATTAAGTTTTGATGTCTGTAGAGCAAACAGATAAATCATTTTCAAATATAACTGTTGTTGTCTGTAAGATGTATTCATTAATGTTGATTTTAATTGCTGATGAAAGTGAAGAAGAAACTGTATCCAATAACTGTGACAGAAATCGTTTCTTCTTCTTCTTCATTATCATTTCAATTTAAAATCAACACTCATGAATATGATGTACAATCAGAAACAGAGCAGTGACTGTTCCTTTCAACTTTACTTGTGCTTATAATTTTATTCTATAGTGAGTATTGTAGAAAAACTCATGCATTTGCTTAAATTTAGGACAACTGTCCACTGGTCTCAAATCCCAACCAGGAAGATTCTGAAGAAAATGGTGGTGACAAGCAGGGCGATGCTTGTGATAATTGTCCCACAATTCCAAACTATGACCAAGAAGATGTGGACAAAGATGGCATTGGTGATGCTTGTGATGCTGATATGGATAATGATGGTATTTATTTGGTTATATACTACAATAACATTATAAACAAAATGTAGACAAACTGGCTGATGTATTAGTATTTGATTATTGAAGCTACAGTTCTCTGAATTATTATATGTCACCTGAACAAATGAGAATAGTTTGCACAAAGGAGCTATGATAAAGTATGGAAGTTATATGTTTACTCACATTAAATGATTAATTTTGTGAAAGGGCTCTTGGTGTGTGCTCTGTCTTCTCTCAGAAGAATATGAAATTTGAGATATCCAAATTAAAATTTTCAAATTATATTCAAGAATCTAAAGTAATTGATAAACATTTTCATGCCTGCATTGGTTGCTGTAGATGATATATCATATACAACTCTGTTAAAGGCAAAATATTAATCTGCAGGTATACCAAACCAGTATGATAACTGTCCCAGGAAAGCAAACTCAGACCAAAGGGATTCAGATAGTGATGGCATTGGTGACGTGTGTGACAACTGCCCTAAAATTCCAAATGAAGATCAGATGGATGCTGACAAAGATCTTGTTGGTGATGTGTGTGACAGTGATATAGATAGAGACAGGTAATAACTTAAGTGTATGCCTTCATATAATTATGTGTCATTATGGATATTTTTTTATAAAATCCAGTGAAATCCTGAAAGTTATTGATGGAATTGGTGAAAACAACTCCATAGATGTAATACCTAGATTGTCTACATACAGCTGGTACCCTTCACCCCCCCCCCCCTTACTGTCAATAATTTTTCCTTCTTTTGTACTTATCCATCACTTAGTAACCCATATTATTGCTATTATCGATAACTTGTGGTCTGTTATAATAAATAAATTGACATGTTCCATATCCACGAGGATCTCCTCAGCACGGATCTATGGAACGAAAAACTAATCTAATCTAATCAGTATTTTCCATTCAGGGCATTATTGTAACAATTTGTACTCCATTATTAATGTTGGAATGGAAGAAGGTAATAATCAGCATGCAAGTAAAAACATTTTTATGAAAAAAAGCATGTAAAACATGTGAATGTGAGGATTCGTTGTTATACAGGGTTATTACAAATGATTCATTTATTTTCAAAGTTCTCTGGTTTCCAAAGTATTATGTGTACAAATAAGACTGATACATGAACAGAACTATAAACTCACCAAGTTTACTTTGTGTCCACTAGTTAGCATTAACAAGTGCAGTGCATTGATAAACTGGTAACAAAGCAAGGAAAGAGATTTTTGGGTTGAAATATGCGAGATGTTTATCTCTGTAATGGTGCAGCATGCATTCAGAAGGAATTAGGGAAAAAACTGTCATATAAGGAGAGCATGATACACTGGTTTTGACAATTGATGGATACTAATTGTCTCTGTAAATAGTAGAGTACCATTTGACAAAGCGTGCCAGATGCAACTGTGAAGAGTGCGAGGGAAAGCTTCAGACACAGTTCAAAAAACAAAAAAAAAAACAGTCAATAGTCTGTACAAGCCTCCAATTTGGAATACCATAGCAAACTGTGTGGAAGATTTTGGGATGGTGGTTACATTTCAAACCGTGCTATCTGCTGTTTGTGCAGCAATTAAACCTGGAAGATTACGGTCAATGCCTTCAATTTTGCATCACAATGCAGGAAGCACTTGAGAATGAACATTTCACCTCCAGGCTGATATTCAATGATACAGCAATTTCCATTTAGCTGAAAAGGTTAATTACCACAATGTGAGAGTTAGGGCAGTGAAAATCCTCATAAAATTGTGGAACATGAATGAGACTTGCCAAAGGGTAATGTTTTCTGTGCAGTCACAGATGAAGCTGTATAGGCCATTTTTCTTCTGTGAGAAGAATTTCATCTTTCTACAGAATGGGGTACCATCTCACTGCAGCACTGATGTTTGCCTTTACCTAAATAATGAACTTTCACATCGTTGGTTTGGGTGTAGTGGTGAAGATGATGTGGCTCTGTTCCCTTGGCCATGGGGTTGCCTGGCCTAGTGCCTTGTGACTTTTTCCTTTGGAGGTACATTAAGGACCTCGTTTATGTATCCTCACTCCCAAGAACTCTAGAACAGCCCACAGAAAACATCAGTACTGCTGTGATTATCACTGACAGGACATTGCTACATAAGGTGAGGGTCGAACTTGACTGCCGCTTGGATGTTGTGTGACCAGAAGGCCACTCATAGAACATTTATACATGTAATACTTTGTAAAATATAGAGCTTTGAAAATGGATGAATTATTTATAGTAGCCATGTATAACAGCAAGTGAATAGTAAAAAGATAACTTGATACAGAATACTTAGTGAATTGTCAGTAGCATAGATGACTATTGTTGATGACTTCACAGCACAAGGAACTCATTTATTTAATTTTTCAGGACCTCCATGCATCTTTTAGTTATATGCATGATTTAGTGTCACAATTTTTCTTCCTTTCTGTAAATTCAGCTGAGTTTGCCTCTTGCCTGCTAATTAAGCTGTATATGCAGCACCATGGCTAGCCTCAGAATTTGGAGAATCCATGAAATTGCCACTATTTAGATATGACCTTGAAATTTTTATGTACTGGACATTAGTTGTCCTTTGAACATTTCAAGTAGAATGCCTTATCCTCTAAGTATTCTTACTGTCTATAAATGTTCCAAAATTGCAGAGTTTTAATGGTGATCTCCTTTTGAATACCATGTCACTAACACAAGACATAAATACATCTTAATCATGAAAAGAAAAGAAATATTTCCCCTATAATATTATGGGATAACACAGCAAAAATTGATAAAGTACGCATTCTAGAATAGCAACCAGGACAATGTTGCAGACAAGTCTTCTGGGACCTTAGCATGTTTACACTGAGGGATTGATATGTTTGCATAATTCGAGATTAACATTAAAGAACATCTTGTGTGAACTATGGTGCACACAACAACAAGACATGGTATGAAGGAAATTGCCACTTAAAATTTTTATCCTTGTCTAGATTTCAAAGTAGAATATTGTATGTATTTCGCTGCTAAAATCTTTCACTCTGCTATATTGTACTGTACTATACGACTATAATGATTATGTTTTCATCTTTCCTTATTTGTTTTCCAACCACAATTTTTTTGGTATTGTATTAAGATAATAGTACCCTGATGATCCAAAATATTATGGCTGCTTAGTATTCAGCTGATCTCCCTTTGGAATGCAATACAGCAGCAATGCTGTGTGTTTGGTATTGACATTTTTGCTGCCTGTCCTGCTTTGCAGGGTGGACAAGACTCTGACCTCAATGTTCTGCAGTGAGACTTGGATGTCCATCTTGTTACCTACTTGTGGTTTAAATATCCTTCAACCACTTTACATAGACACTAACTGCTTCAGTGCATGAGCAGCTGACCAGCTTTACCATTTTCAAGATGCTAGTTCCTAGGTAGCAAGACATAACAATATGCCCATTATCTTAGTTGCTTATATCAGTGGGTCTCCCCATTTATAGTTTGTATTGCTGTTTGAATGCTTCCTCACATACCTCTGCTCCACTTACATACTTTCTGCACTGTGTCATATGCCTGTAATACCAATAACCAGTGTTCAGTTTTGCAGTACACAGTGGTCATAATGTTGTGGTTCATCAGTGCATGTTATGGTGAAGTGTAGGGCAATTGAGTAGACACTTGTCATAACTACAAGTAGTAGTTTCCCAGCAGGATATTTCCAGAACACAGTACCTTTGCTGTGCTTTATCAAAACCTTCAAAAAACAGTGTGTCTTGGCTTAAAGCATGTTGGTGTTGGGAGGAATGCTATGAGAACATTCGGTATTGTAGTAATACACCCTACATATTTACCATCTTCAGAAAGTACAGGCACAAGAATCTCCTGATTTCTCAGTATGTTATAAACCTTTACAGTAATTTCTTCTTCTCCAAAGTACACAACGAGGATCTGTATATGATTGCTGTTAGATCTCATCAACAGAAGCTTCTTTTACTGATTTTAGGTGGAAATGTAGGTAATCCTCATATCACACTAATGGCACCACTGGATGCTGTACTTTTTGCTGTAGACAACAGCCTCTGGTTTCAGTGTCATAAAGCTCCAATATGTTTCAATGTTGATGCAAGAATGATATTAATAGTTAAGGTTGGAGAGCATCATATGGGTCAAGCAGAACCTGTTGTGTAGTCATCTTGTCTGTGTGATTCATCACCCCTTTCTTTTGGTTTTATTCGACTCATGCCAAGAGTGTAGTGTACATTATTACAATTTCCAACTGAGCTGAGGTGATTGCCTTACATCATAAAATAGAATCTTGCCATGCTCAATAGAGTTGGGTGGTCATTTCTGTAAAGGCATCAACCCTGTAAGAAGATTCGACATAGACAGCTTAAAAAATCCTTTTAAATTTATTTAAATATCAATTTAATAAAACATACTGTTTGTACAGTTGAACTGTGACTAAATAGTAATTCATCACACACAAAAGAAAGTCAGAGTTCCTCTAATTTTTGATCGAAAAGATCTGGTCACACACATATGTGGATATCAATCCTCTGGCAAAATTGTTAAGTTTGGTAATGTGTTCTTACTTAGTGATTTGAAAATTTCAGTGAGATTTGCAGAATTCTTTCTTTAACACACTTTTGCACCCTAAACTGATCAGATCATGCAGCAGATGGCCAGTGTTGTTCAGAAGTATGCATGTCCGAAGGAACATTGCATTGTACTTCTGAACAATACAGGCACTGCAATATTCTATTTATCCACAGACATTAAGAAAGCAACTTTCAATTAAAATGTCTCCCCTGTACAGGAGTATACTTAATGGATGTACAAGTGCAGGTTGTAGATACGTGGTTGGTGACATATACAGTGGCGGCTGTTGTGTAATAGTACAAGAACACATGAACACCCTAACTTTTGACACCTTGCAGATTTTTTTGGATTTTTCTTTGAATGCTGTTAAACATAATGTAGATGCAGTAATTTGAAATACACAGCACTAAATCTACCACCCTGTGTACACTACTCCTCTAGACTTAGTGAACTTGGCATCAGGGTCGCGAGCACACCTTCACTTGTGCACATTTCAAAAAGCTTCTGCACATGTACAACTGGCATGATGTAATTGCCTTTGGACCAAACACAAATGGATTTTATAAACAATGTGCATGGTTCATGGCATGCACTGCTAGCCCTTACCACTCAACAACAAGTTTATGTCAATGCCACCAGGTGGTAGCACACTGCAACAGACTTTCAACCACGGTCACTTGGCATAAATCCCACTAGGTGGTAGCACAGCCCACAGATATGCCAATTCACTCACTATATAGTAAAATTAGATCAGACATCAGTATATCTTGTAGTTATACTTATAGAAAAATCTATTTTGTGGGATTCTCAATGATATATAGTATATTAATTTTTGGATTTTATCATACTGTAATCCATTTGAGGCACTGAGAACCATAAAGCACATCATTGTCGAGTGTCAATTATTCATCCTTATGCCATCTGTTGAGCTTATGGTAGGTCAGGTTTATCTGTACTGTAGACCCAAATTGTACACATATCCGAACATTCCCCGAAAAGCTGTCTCATGGATTTCTCTGATATTCACTTAAATGTGGGGGTCGAAGACAGTGTGCTTTGGTCCTTACGGCTCTCAGGACTTCATTTGTATTCTAGTCAAGTGACCTTGTTGACAGATAGTACTACTAGAATTTAATAATTTCCACAAACGGAAGGTTGTGTTTGGAGTTGGTTGTTTACTGTGCAGAAATCGGCTTTCCTGTGCAGCGTCAACATGAACTCTGTTGAACCTGTATTAAGTGCTAACAGAAAAGAAAATTACCAAGAAAAGTTAGCCACAAAGGAAGTAGGGCCTCCCAGACCAGATCCGTTGAGAAAGTGACGAAATCAAATAAGTGTGACTACAAGCAAACATTTAACAAAGAAGTGTATAATAATTGTAAGTTGCTGTTGTGGGCTGAACATGAAGCATACCTGATTTTCAGCACGGAAGTTAATTTTTTAACTAATATGTGAATTATGGATTCTGTACATTTGTACTAAAAAATAAAAAAAAGCACAAAAACTCCCACTTACTCAAAAATGCGAAATGGAGAGTAGCTGAAAGCTTAAACATTATTTTGTTCTTGCCATAAATTTTACTTAATTATGTACAAAACAAAAAATTCTACATAAACAATTCTTCCTTTTTTCTGACAAGTTATGCATATTATTATTATTATTATTATTATTATTATTATTGACTGAAGTTGTGTAATATCTGGATAAATATGACTGTTATAAAGCAGATGCTATTAATTTCACACTCTCATATTTATCTGAATTTAAAAATTTATGAATACCCAGAATGTATACCTATGCTGCCACGGGACATATGGAAGTTTGGATCTGGCCATGAAGTGTGCTCTGATGGCCTAATAGTAAGGCAACCACTTGGAATAAGTGGGAAATCCAGGTTCGAATCCCAGTCCAGCACAAATTTTCTTTGTCATTATTAAATTATACAGCTGATGGTTGTCCATATAATTGCAAACACATTTCATGAATCACAGGAACTTAGTGTTTGGTGAGGAAAGTCTGAATCAGGTGTATAGAATGGGAAAGTACGTTATCATGATGGTGCTACCAAGTTTTCACTGCTCACGGATCCAGTAGTTTGCACTGTAAGACTCATGAAGGTGTTGAAGGACTTTCTGGTTGTGTTCTTTTGTGATGGTATGGCTGTCTAGTGCATACATCGTCATTTCACTTCTTGAGGGTCTACCTGATTATGGTTTGCTGCCCTCTGATATGGGGCCACCTTTGAAGCAGTTATACCACTCCTTTAGCCACGACTTACTCGTAGCATTGTTTCCGAAAGCCTGTTGAATCTTTCGAATCGTTTTTATTTAGCCAGCATATGATGCTTTCTGTTGGTGGAAAAAAAATCATGACAGTGCATAAATGCCCCCATCACATCTCTTCGGAAGAAAGTCTTCTGCGCTTCTTTGGTTTACATGAAAAAGAAGAACATTTGATAATTTTTGAATGCACCTGGTAAATTGTATAATCAGTTCTATATCGTATGAGAGCAAGTAATTTTGGCTCACACGGTACCATGGAACCTGATAAATAAATAAAGTAAATAAATTTATGTGTACATAGGTATTACTACTATTCCAAAATTATATTCACATCTAAAACGTTTCAAGAAAAAGGCTGAAAGATCACTTTGCTGGAAATCCATCTAGAGTTCAGTTTCTCTATACATATAAATATACTCTAGCTTATGAGAAAAATGAAGCAAGGGATCAAAATTTATCATGCAGATTACTTGTAATACAAAATCTGCTCACTTTCCTCTTAACATTAAATGATAATTTTGTGCTGAGGAATTTGTTGCAGTGATCATCAGTAGAAATATGACCCTGAACATGGCATAGCATTATCTGAGAATTTTTTTTAGTTTTCTCCTCACTCTGGAATTCCTTAAGTGCAAACCCACTTCATCCCCTATGGATACTGGCAGGACAGTCTTGAGGCAGTCAAGTTCCATATGTGCTAAACAATGGAAGGAAGAAAAATTAGAGTTTAAACTCCTACAGATGTCAGTCTCCTAAGAGATAGCAGATTTTAAACAGAAGACTTATCAGCAATAAGTGAATGCTAAAGAATGACATCGACCAGCCACAGAAAATTTCTACAATAATTTGGATTGATGTGAGACTGGGCAGTATCCTGTGGAGTAGTGTTGCTGGGAAATCACTAACTCTGTCAGTACAACTTAACCAGTGTAATGCAGAAGTAAAATCATACATTATTAGCCACTTCTGCTAATTGTGTGAATATCTAGGCTGAAGTCCTGAAGCTCCCCATTAGATGCATGACAAGTAGCAATGATCATTGTAATCAGGCCTCTAGTCTTACAGAAAGTGCGATGTGAGATCAAAGAGTAACAGAAATTTTTATTTTTCTTGAAGAACCTTCATTTATTCATCAATGTCAACTTTTTCACCTTCAGAGTAATCCCCCTCAGATATAATACACTTATGCCATCACTTTTTCATATTTGGAAGCACTTTTGGAACTCACTCTTCATTGTGGTGTTCAACTCCTTCAGTGATCCTATTTTTATCTCATTAGTTATGGCAAAACAATGCCCTTTCATGGTTCTCTTCAGCCTTGGGAATAGAAAGAAGCAGCAGGAGGCTATGTCCGGAAATATGGTGGCAAAAAAGCTGGCAGTTTTGTTTTTTGGCACAAAATCATGAAAAAGCATTGAGGTGTGAGTGGGACCATTATCTTGATGCAATTTCCATGAGTGATTTTGCCACAATTCTGGTCATTTTCTTCAGACTTCTGCTAGAAAACGGCATGTAACTCACCGTTGGTAATCTTTACTGATCATTCAACCATAAGGCAGCGACTCATGATACATTATTACATTGTATTCAAAGAAAACAGTGAGAAGAACCTTCACATGTGGTTGAATTTGTCAAATTTTTTGGTCTTGGCTCTTCAGGCAGTTTCCATTGGGAAGATTGGGCCTCGG
This sequence comes from Schistocerca nitens, assembly GCF_023898315.1. Classification (NCBI taxonomy): domain Eukaryota; kingdom Metazoa; phylum Arthropoda; class Insecta; order Orthoptera; family Acrididae; genus Schistocerca; species Schistocerca nitens. Next base: position 171,537,441 of record NC_064619.1, read on the forward strand.
TTTTGATGTCATACCCATATACCCATGTTTTTTCACCTGTTATAACCTTCTTTAGAAGTTCTGGATCACTGTTGATTTCATTCAGAAATTCCTGATTGATGTCCATGCCATGTAATTTTTGCTCGAAATTCAAAAATTTTTGAACAAATGTTGGTGCTATATGTTTCATGCCAAAAACCTAAAAAAAATTGTTTGGCGTGAGCCAAAGGATATGCCAATATCATCAGCAACCTCTCTGATAGTGATTCAGTGACTTTCCACAACCATTTTCTTTACTTCTTCCATGTTGTCAGTAACTGATGTGCTAGGGCATCCAGGGCAGTCAGCATCTTCAATGTCTTCTCAGCCTTCTTTAAAACATTTATACCACTTGTCAACTCTTGTCTTACTCATAGCAGATTTGTCAAAAGCCACAATCAACATTTAAAATGTGGTTCTGCTCTTTATTCCCGTTCTGAAGAAAAATTTAATGCAAATTCTTTGATCCATTTTTTTCCAAAGCCAAAATTCACTGAGCACTTGAAAATACATAAAACCTTTTTGACTGTCTACAATAAACTAAATATTCAAAACAGCTGAAAATGAAAACATACATCAGGAACATGTGTACCAACAAGATTTAAAAATATATACATATATAAAATTGAAAATCGGTGTATAAAGCCCCTGAAATTAAAAAAATTCGCATTACTTTTTGATCACACCTTGTCTATAAATGCTTTTCTAAGACAAATACCAATGTTGTCACATAGGCCTTAAGCAGCAGCTATTTAATATAAATGAGAAAGTAGCATTTTCCATATTAATTCTAGCATGTAAAATGTAAGTTGAGTAGTACAAATAGCTTACTACAGTTTAACAATTGATTACCAATGCAGTCCAGAACTCTGCTTCACTTTGTTTCTATATTCATTAACTCATTCCACATCCCTGAAGGTTGTTCTTCATTATCGCATCTACAAAACGCAATGAATGAATAAGTGAGTGAGCAGTATAGAGTAGTTGACTAAATGATCTGTGATAGATTGCCTATTTATAAGTTCAGTTTTGCAAATGCCGCATAATATGACACTTTATTAACATGCCCAACTGTCAGTTTATCGTATAGCAGGAGTAGAATAGACAAGATATTTACATTCATGCAGTGTTTTCCTAATGCACTTGCTGCCTGTGAAGAGACATGGTACAGCTTTGAAAATCACTCCTCCAGTTTCAGAGTTCACTCTTCACTACTTGTACTTAGTACTTGCTCGCAGTTACTACTTGCTATACAATTATTTGAGCACTGATGCCAAAGTAATCATCTGGAGATCTTAATGAACCATATCAATCTCATGCTTTAATTCTTGCAAAGTCTAAGAACTGCAATTTTCACAAACAGCTGTACACATGCACAATACAGATCACTTGTCTCATACCCAGTTAGTGAGATTATCACTTTGAAATTCTAAAACACTCACGAAATATTGATATTGTACATATGAATTGAGGTATTTTGTGTAAATGACGGCTTTGCTAATGACACTTTTTAAGGAATTTAACCAGAAAGTTTTGTTTGAAGTCTGAGAAATAAGCCCTCATGTCTTCAGGCAGGCTAAACACTGTGTTCAACTAAATATAATAAAATCTTATACCCATCAGTCAAATTCCCCATTTGTTTATTTCAGAGATGGTATTCAGGACAATGTGGACAATTGCCCCAAGATACCAAACAGTGATCAACTAGACACAGATGGAGATGGCCGGGGAGACGAATGCGATCCTGACAAAGATGATGATGGAATCCCCAACAATGAAGACAACTGTCCTCTGGTTCCAAACAGAAATCAGGAAGATCTTGACAGTTAGTAACCTGATGCAGTTAATTTTCTCATAACATTATTCTTGCCATTCTACCTAAGGTGTTAGAAAGAAATATTTTCTAATATAATGATTTTTGTCTGTTTCCTTTTACTTTACAGAAAATGGCATTGGAGATATCTGTCAAGATGACTTTGATAATGACAATGTTCCTAACTACTTAGATAACTGCCCAAACAACTCAAAAATATATTCAACTGATTTCAGGTAATTTACTGAAATTAATTAATCATCTTATGAGTGTTACATTGATCTTACCAGTCAATCATATAGGATTACATATTATGTGATATAATATACACAGAAAACTTTATGGTTGCTATTGTAGGTCCATATGATGGGATATTTTGTGGATGACATACAACACAATGTAGCACAGAATAATATTACTTTATTGCTCAAAATGGTACAGTACACAACAAGTAAGCACATCTGCTCAATCTGAAATCATAGAGCATACTAACAATACACAATCGACACCTAAAACAGTCTGCTGTGGAGCAAGATCAGTTACACAGGGGTTACACAGTGTGTCATCCTCACAGAGCACCCCCTTCCCAGCCCCCCCCCCCCCCCACCTTTCCCTGTAGTGTTGAGTACTGGGGAAAGACAATCGCCAGAGGCAGGTGATAGTGCAATAAGGTGACATCTGTGTGACGGTGTGGTGGTGGGTGATGTGCCATGGTCATTTGACAGGACAGCATCTGAGCTATAGGTGTTGAAGGTGTGATTGCCTGGTTTCCATTGCATAGCATCAAGGTGGTAATCTTGCTATACAAGTGGTCACTGTCCAGCCATAGCAGGACTGTTATGGAATATCTTTTGTTGGGGGCATTCCGATAGGGTCAGCTATCGGGGATTTGAACTCATGGTCCTCAATTGCAGTGGTAGACAGGTGTGAAGTTCTAGGAATGGTGACTGTGAGGATACTGTCAGGAGATAACTGTGATTGATGACTGCCATGTCCACCTCATTGCAATCTTTCTTCGTGTTCGACCATAAAAAATTATTTGTAACAAGCCATGTTGGCTGCCATGTCCATGTCATTGCAATCTTTCTTCATGTTTGGCCATAAAAAATTATTTGTAATAAGGCGTGTCAGGTGAACACCAGGATGTGACAAGTTGTGCAGGTGGCCAAATATGATCTACCAAAATGGTTGAGATATGAGGGGACAAGCTCGGTTCTGTAACACATCGCACAAGATCCTTCTTGTTAATTGTTCATTATAGATCATTTGTTGCAGTTGCTCTTCTAGTGCCCTGGAGAGGCATTGCAGAAGTGCTGATTGTATTGAAGAATATTTGTTGTACACTGGAAGTGCAAGGATGACACTTATCACATGTGCAGGTTCACCCAAGTGTCAGAGTACCATGATGAATATTGTAACATCACTGGTGTCAAGGATGCTGCCCAATAAGGGAAACCATGTGAAGGGCTGATCAGAATGAAATGGCAGTAGCTTGAGGTGAACACTAGATTCAGTTGAAGGTAACATCTGTGGGTGGTCATACTGTTTTGCCATGGAAGAAATAGTAGTGATAATATAGGTAAAAGTCCCATTTCCGTACATGTTGGGGCGTGGTAATGCAGGCAGACTGTGTGCCGTGTCGGCACTGGATCAAAAATCAGTTCACATGGCATGGAAAAGTCATCATTCATAGTGGGTGATCACGAGTACAGTCGGTCAGATACTAGTTGGTCAGTATGGGCTGCTTGCAAAGTTGGGGTGCAACAGAATCACACCCACTATAAGTCAATCATAATACACCATTGTTTGGTGTTGTCAGCAATTGTCGACACACTTCACTGTTGAGCGTCACAGTCATTTTTCAAGAATACACAATTTGTTTGGAAGTCAGTTTACGGTACTGCATACTATGGCACTGCACTTGTTTGTGTAATTTGTGAATTGCAATGCACAATAATTACACAATGACTGGACTGTTGATATGAAGTATCCAGTTTACCATATACTTGCCATAATACACAGTCGTTGCAGGTCACCAATGTAGATCCATACAGTGGGTACGGTGCAGATGACGTACAACAAAATACAGTACGGAATAATATTACTTTATTGCTCAAAACGGTACACAACAAGACAGCACATCTGCTCAATCTGAAACCATAGGGAGTACTAACTATACACAGTCAACACCAAAGTTAGGCCGCTGTGCAGCAAGATCAGTTTTCAGCAGGATTACATGACAGGGTGCACCACACTCCTGCATTTGCAATTCTTTCAGTTCCCTTAGGTTAATTTATATATTTTGAGTGTTCCATGTCCCAGTTGTCTGATATAACAATATAAAATGGAATAAGCTCATATTTAAATATTAACAGTTACAGATGTGTTTGTATAAGGCAGCAAAAAAAAATTAGTTCAGTAATGAAAGCAAGTATATAATTATTTGCACTGCATACATTAAATATCGAAATAAATCTGTTTGTGAAATAGAAGATATTGTTCACATGCAAACTTTTAGTTGGCTTTCAAATTTAGTTTTGACATCTATTATACAATGTATGCCACACAGTAAGTGATCTATGATTTTGGTACAAATAAAGATCACCTGAAGTGAAAGTAATCTGATGACATTTTAATCCTATCAACATGACAGAAGGTTTGGAAGATGAGTTGAAGAAAATGAATAGTGTCTTGAAATGAGGTTATATGATGAACATCAGTTACAGTAAAACAATGGTAACAGATGTAGTCAAATTAAACCAAATGATATTGCAGGAACTAGATTAGGAAATGAGGCACTAAAAGTAGTACATGGGGGTTTGCTATTTGGACAACAAAATGACAGAAATTGGCCACAATGGAGAGGATATAAAATGCAGACTGGCAATAAGAAGAAAAGCATTTCTGATAAAGAGAAATTCATAAACATCAAACATAAATTTAAGTGTTAAGAGAGCTTTTCTGAATGTATTTGTCTGGAATGTGGCCTTGAAAGCAAGTGAAACACAGAAGACAAACAGTTTTGACAAACAGAAAATAGAAACTTTTGAAATACTACTGAAGAATGCTGAAGATTACAACAATAATAATGTTATATAATGGGATAGATAAAAAATATACTCTCTAAGTGCTGGCAGAATACACACATAAAAGGCGGATGTAATTGGCAAGCTTTCGGAGCAAGTGGCTCCTTCTTGAGGCATAAGGGTTGAAGGGAAAGGAATAGGGGTGAAGGAAAAGGACTGGAGAGGTCTAGGAAAAGGGGTAGATTTTGGGAAAGTCACCCAGAACCACAGGTCAGGGGAGATTTACCATACAGGACGAGAAGGAAAGACTGATTGCTGGGGACTGCATTTTATGAGATTTGAAAACCCGAGAGCTTAAAGATGGAAGACAGGGTAATATGCAGACAGAGAGTACAGCTTAAACATCATGCATGGGTTAATAAAAGGGAAAAGCTAAGTGCATTGTACATAACAGAGGTCGGAGGGGGGCAGTGAAAAATAGACGGGAAAGCTAATGACAGATGCAGAAAAATAAAACTGAGTAAAGCAAAGAGTAGTTACAGTGAAGAAATGCTGAGACAGAAGAAATTAACATAAATTAAGGCCAGTTGGGTGGCGAGAAGGGAAGGGATGGTAGCTGTCAAAATGCAGGTACTGCTGGTGGTTTGTAAGCTGTATTGAGGAGGACCAAGTGGAGTGGATGGAAGAGGAAGGTGTTAAGGTTGTGAAGGAATGAGGCTAGGGTTTCTTGGTCCTAAGTCCAAACCGTGGAGATATGACCAGCCACCCTGAACTAGACCAGGGTGTTTGGGTTTTGGCAGGCTGGGAAGGTTTCCTCTAGATGCCCCATAAACAAGCTAACATAGGAGGGTGCCATGTGCATACATACTCTGATACTCATAAATGTTACTACTCAGTGGAAGAGTTGATGAAGGATCAACTGATAATTTAAGTAGGATTTCATAGGTTGTTAGCATGATTCTATAATGATAACTGATCATTCTTAAGAAAAATTACATTAATTTGTAGGCGAAATTAATACCCAATTAAAGTAGCCATGCTAATTTTTTGTATGATGATGATCACTTTTACTATGGGAAAAATCGTCTGGCTCTTGTGCGGGCAGTAGGTGTAGTCAAAAGTGTGGTCAGTGGTGAGCAACTGGACATTGACACTGTAGTTGTGAGGTCCATGTGGGTGTGTCAGGGTGTTGCATAACTGTGGTTGTTGGTATGCTATCCGAAGGTGGTGATGGTATGACCCATATTGGTTTCCCTCTCTTGATAAATACCTTGCGGCATTTGCCATTTTGTAAGATGTCTAACATGGCCTGCATAGGTGCATCATTGGCCAAGCTCCAATTTGAGGGTGGAAATGCCTTAAGCCCTCATAAAGTACCAACAGCTCTCTATCAAAACCACTCCATTTTCTTTGTCCTGGATATAATTTTTTCAAAAACAAAATTAACAGCTGCCAATGGTTCTAGAATTTTTAATATAGAGTGGTGCCAGTTGCACTTTGGCTAGCATATACAACAAAGTCCAGTGGTGTAGAGGGTACAGTGTATGTGAGTAGCACTGCTTCCATGAGATCACTGGAAGCTTTGTCCATTTCTGGAGTCCACTTTAGCGCTCGTTTGTCCTTGGTGTTGTGACTGGAGGTGATTTCATCAGAGGTTTTTGAATGTAAAATGTTGCCAGAAGATGATAGTGATAAAAATTCACCATGCCCAGAAAACATCTCAACTATTGATAATCCTTTGGCATCAGAAGGTCATGTAAAATGGGTTTCTTCTCTTGTAGTGGGTAGATACCATGAGCCAAGGCCCTGTGGATGAGAAAAGCTACTTCACTTTTGTGTGTGATGCATATATCCTCGTTTAATACAAAACCATGGCTTTATAGTCTCTGTCGTATTTCATGAACATGTCTGTTGTGTAACTGAGCATTAGACGAGAATACTAGAATAGCATACAAATATGTAAAACAAAATGTTAGTCCTGGCAAAACTTTGCCAATGAAATGTTGCCAGGTGTGAGCAGTGATTTTGATTCTGAATGTCATTAACAAGAATTCAAATGATCGAAATGCATAATCATTACTGTTTTTGGTGTTTCACTAGGCACTACCAGAATCTGATTACAAGCCTTGAGGCTATTCAGAACAATGAAAATATTTACACCTGCCAAAGTACATGAAAAGCCTTGGTATTAGGTATGGGATACCTGTCTGATAAACTGATAGCATTCAATTCACATTAATCAGCACAGAATGCCACAAACCATCCTTCTTCTGGACCAGGTACATGAGATGCCCTTGGGCTGTTGAAACAATGTATAACTCCTAATGAAGTATTTCTTCAAAGATTGCTTTAGTCTCTATTAGGCATTCTGGTGCAATCCTGCAGATGCATTGTGAAACAGGCGGGCCTGGTGTCATAACTATATGGTGCATGGCATTGTGCTTAACTCTGCAATGCTGCATCAGCCTCTGTGGCACCAATGAAAACTCCGTCATATGCACAATGATAGTGCCCTGAGAGAACTGTGTACTTATAATGTTGACTCTATTCAGCATGTCAACAGCAAAATGACGCTGATCTCCAGTCACTTTGCAACTGACAGTCCCATTTATTGAATACACATTTGTCAAGTACACAGTAAGTGCAAAATGTGAAAGAAGATCAGCACCTAGGATAGACAGCATTGTCGGCAACTGCAGAAGTCCACTTGAAATGGGAAGCAAAACCAATATCAATCATCAGATCTTTACAGCTTAGAGAGGATAATGTAATACTTTATAACCATTAAATGTAGAGACTCATCAGATATTACATCAGTTGTGCATGAGGTAGGTGCCTCGGAGCCAGTGTCAATCAAGAAAACCAAACCAGAAATTTTGTCCAAAATATGTAACCGCTGTGATGTTGTAACGTACGCAGGGGGTGGTAGTGCTTTAGTTGTCCGAGCAGGTGCTGTACTGCTAGAAGTGGCATATCTGCCAATGAGACTACAGCCATGAGACTGCACTCCTTTTGGTGGTACTGTTCTTTGTAGGTGTGGTGATCTGTCGTGCCAAATCCAGGTCACACATGAGTAGTTTCACAGCTTTGTACACTTCACAGCATGAGATCCAAGATGTCTAGATACCAGCAGATGTTAGCAGAACTAGCTTGGAATTGGCTGTGATCTTGAGTCTGCATAATGGAAGAACGGTGTGAACTAGAGCTTTCATTAAGACCAGTCCATAGTTGTAACAACTGAACCTGCTTGGTCATCATCTCAACCATGGCACTTACACTTCAGAATTTTTCACCTACGGTCTTTGAGTGTCAGTACAAGGTGATGGCACAGTGAGATGTCATGTCTTCATGTGAGCTTGGCAGTTGTCAGTAGTAGTTGGCTGGAACAGTGGTAGCTGTTGACCCCATGGCCACCATAACAATCAAATCTTGTGTTGCATGCACCCAATCAGCAACCTGCAGTAACATATGTAAGGGTTGCCTTCGTGCACATTCAAAGATAGCTGAATATGTGAAGGCAGCTGTTTTTGCCATGTATGTTATAACAAATCATCAAAACTCTCATAAAGTCTTTCATGATACACCACTTGTTTAACCTCTCCATGAGATAGTTTAACCATTTTGAGAGCAAGGTAGGCTCACTGGTGAGGTGGGTGCAAAATAATGCCTGAAATTAAAGTGGTCACATACTGGCCCAGGTTGCTGATCATCAGTGTAAACTGCTCATAGTCTTCAGTGACCCACCAATGAACAAAAACATTTTCCACAACCATAAACCATGTTTCCGGTTGTGCAGGTGTAAAAGGAAGGGCCTGTAATTGTAACCATGATGCAGAAGAACTGTACAAGTTGGTGGGGAGAAAGTCTTTAACACGTGCGTGTGGCCATGACACAGATAAGAGTACTGGAACCAGTAACCTGTCAGATCTGGTTTGATATCACTTCCAGGCATAGTGTGGGTACTCAATATGTATGATTGCTCTTGCTCCAAGGTTGGATTGACTCATGGTCCTGCATTCATTGATTGTTATGCAAGTGAAAAGAGTTCCAAATCCTCAATCTCTTGCTGTTGGTGGTGGTTTCCACTACCAATGGTGTATAACTGTTTATGTGCACCCCCACACCAAAATCGTATTTCGCGAGATGCTGAAAATACTTGTGTACCGTAAAACTACTCTTATATCAGTGTCACCATTAATGCAGGCGAAATTAACACTCGTGTATAAGCATCCATGCTAATTTCTTGTGTAATGATAATCATGTTTATTGCAGAAAAAAGCAATTTATCAACAAGCAAACCAGAAATCAGACAATGAAAAAACAACACTTTCACAGATCATACATCAAACTTGATTGATCAATCATTTATTCTCACAAATTTAAGAATAGTGTTCCATTTCATTAGCTATAATTTTATGAAAATAAATTATTAATCAGATGATTAATAAATGTATATTGTGAGATGAATAAAGTGATATTTATTATTTATTAGTATACCACCACACCGCAACCCTGTCAGGTTACCTCTCCTTTGAGCCAGGTTTCAAGTACACAAGTTATTCACTCATTTAAAATAAACTATTTTTTGCTATGAATATAATAGAGAGAAATCGACCTGCCAGCGCTTTCGTATGGTAAGTCACATCATCTTTGTTTTTAGATAAACTATTTTTTGCTTTATTTTACAGTTATTTCTCAGTTACAGAGACATAATATCTAGCGATGTTTCAATACCAATAAAGCTAATGTATGTTCATGAAAAATAAATGATTTTTTATAACAATGACATTAAATTAATTTTTTAGTAATTTTTCCTATTTGCAACCAAGGAAATAAAAAAAACTATATCTCTCTCCAGGACATATCAAACAGTGGTTCTGGACCCTGAAGGTGACTCACAAATAGATCCAAACTGGGTAATATATAATAAAGGTGCAGAAATTGTACAGACAATGAACAGTGATCCTGGACTAGCTGTAGGTATGTATGTTATGAAAGTAAGGAAGACATTTTAGAACACCAATATTTATTACATTCTGTCTGGTTACTTAAGTTATGACATCCCACAACAAATAAAAATATATGTCTTGTCATTATGGTGAAAGATGCTGACAGAACATCTACTTGCACTTTTAACCGCTGGAATAGCTAAATACAAGGAAGTTCAATTCCATGTTATAACAAATTATGAGCACACAAACTATACACACCGAATATTTTTGCAGTTACGAGTGACGATCTGTTTTGTGCATGCCATGAGTTAAAATTGTTGTTGTTGTGGTCTTCAGTCCAGTGACTGGTTTGATGCAGCTCTCCATGCTATTCTACTCTGTACAAGCCTCTTCATCTCCCAATAACTTCTGCAACCTACATCCTTCTGGATCTGCTTAGTGTATTCATCTCTTGGTCTCCCTCTAAAATTTTTACCCTCCACACTGCCCTCCAATACTAAATTGGTTATTCCTTGATGCCTCAAAACAGGTTCTACCAACTGATCCCTTCTTCTAGTCAAGGTGTGTCACAAATTTCACTTCTCCCCAATTCTTTTCAGTACTTCCGCATTAGTTATGTGATCTACCCACCTAATCTTCAGCAGTCTTCTGTAGCACCACATTTCGAAAGCTTCTATTCTCTTCTTGCCTAAACTATTTATTACCATGTTTCACTTCCATACTTGGCTACACTCCATACAAATACTTTCAGAAGCGACTTCCTGACACTTAAATCCATACTCTATGTTAACAAATTTCTCTTCTTCAGAAACGCTTTCTTTGCCATTGCCAGTCTACATTTTATATCGTCTCTATTTCAACCATCATCATTTATTTTGCTCCCCAAATAGAAAAACTCATCTAGTACTGTGTCTCATTTCCTAATCTAATTCCCTCAGCATCACCCGATTTAATTCAACTACATTCTATTCTCCTTGTTTTGCTTTTATTGATGTTCATCTTACATTTTCCTTTCAAGACATTGTCCATTCTGCTCAACTGCTCTTCCAGGTCCTTTGCTGTCTCTGACAGAATTACGATGTCATCGACAAACCTCAAAGTTTTTATTTCTTCTACATGGATTTTAATTCCTACTCTGAATTTTTCTTTTGTATCATTTACTGCTTGCTCAATATAAAGATTGAATAACATCGGTGATAGGCTACAACCCCGTCTCACTCCCTTCCCAACCACTGCTTCCCTATCATGCCCCTCAACTCTTATAACTGCCATCTGGTTTCTGTATAAATTGTAAACAGCCTTTTGCTACATGTATTTGAGCCCTGCCACCTTCAGAATCTGAAACAGAAGTATTCCAATCAGTATTGTCAAAAGCTTTCTCTAAGTCTACAAATGCTAGAAACATAGGTTTACCTTTCCTTAATCTATCTTCTAAGATAAGTCGTAGGGTCAGTATTGACTGATGTGTTCCAACATTTCTACGGAGTCCAAACTGATCTTCCCCGAGGTCAGCTTTTACCAGTTTTTCCATTCGTCTGTAAAGAATTCATGTTACTGTTTTGCAGCCGTGACTTATTAAACTGATAGTTCGGTAATTTTCACATCTGTCAACACCTGCTTTCTTTGGGATTGGAATTATTATACTCTTCTTGAAGTCTGAGGGTATCTCACCTGTTTGATACATCTTGCTCACCAGATGGTAGAGTTTTGTCAGGGCTGGCTCTCCCAAGGCTATCAGTAGTTCTAATGGAATGTTGTCTACTCCCGGGACCTTGTTTCGACGTAGGTCTTTCAGTGGTCTGTCAAACTCTTCATGCAGTTCATATCTCCTTTCATCTTCACCTACATCCTCTTCCATTTCCATAATATTGTCCTCAAGTACATTGCCCTTGTATAGACCCTCTATATACTCCTTCCACCTTTCTGTTCCCTTCTTTGCTTAGAACTGGGTTTCCATCTGAGCTCTTGATATTCATAAAAGTGGTTCTCTTTTCTCCAAAGGTCTCTTTAATTTTCCTGTAGGCAGTATCTACATTACCCCTAGTGATATATGACTCTACATCCTCACATTTGTCCTCTAGCCATCCCTTCTTAGCCATTTTGCTCTTCCTGTCGATCTCATTTTTGAGACATTTGTATTCCTTTTTGCCTGCTTCATTTACTACATTTTTTATATTTTCTCCTTTCATCAGTTAAATTCAATATCTCTTCTGTTATCCAAGAATTTCTACTAGCTCTCATCTTTTTACCTACTTGATCCTCTGCTGCCTTCATTATTTCATCTCTCAAAGCTACCCATTCTTCTTCTACTGTATTTCTTTCCCCCCGTTCTTGTCAATCATTCCCTAATGCTCTCTCTGAAACTCTCTACAACCTCTGGTTCTTTCAGTTTATCCAGGTCCCATCTCCTTAAATTCTCACCTTTTTGCAGTTTCTTCAGTTTTAATCTACAGTTCATAGCCAATAGATTGTGGTCAGAGTTCACATCTGCCCCTGGAAATGTCTTACAATTTAAAACCTGGTTCCTAAATCTCTGTCTTACCATTATATAATCTATCCAAAACCTTCCAGTGTCTCCAGGCCTCTTCCATGCATAAAACCTTCTTTCATGATCTTGAACCAAGTGTTAGCTATGATTAAGTTATGCTCTGTGCAGATTTCTACCAGGCAGCTTCCTCTTTCATTTCTTACCCTCATTTCATATTCACCTACTACTTTTCTCTCTCTTCCTTTTCTTACTATCGAATTCCATTCACCCATGACTATTAAATTTTCGTCTCCCTTCACTACCTGAATAATTTCTTTTATCTCATCATACATTTCATCAATCTCTTCATCATCTGCGGAGCTGGTTGGCATATAAACTTGTACTATTATGTTAGGCATGGGCTTCGTGTCTATATTTGCTACATTAATGCTATCACTATGCTGTTTGTAGCAGCCTACCCACACTCCTATTTTTTATTCATTGTTAAATCTACTCCTGGAGTACCCTTATTTGATTTTGTATGTACCAACCCTTTTTAAATTTTCTAACCTACCTGCTTGATTAAGGGATCTGACATTCCACACTCTGAAACATAGAACGCCAGTTCTCTTTCTCCTGATAACAGCGTCCTCCTGAGTAGTCCCTGCCCAGAGATCTGAATAGGGGACTGTTTTACCTCTGGAATATTTTAGCCACGAGGACACCATCATCATTGAACCATACAGTAAAGCTGCATGCCCTCGGGAAAAATTAATGCTCTACTTTCCCCTTGCTTTCAGCTGACACTATAAACGGTCACCTCTCAGATCATTTATGTTGAACTCAAACGTAATACTTGATTCAAACCAATAAAAATTAATAAGTACAAGTGAATACCATCTTTATGCTGAATCTCATACTCTGTAATTATTACCATTGGGGTCAACCATAAATGAAACACTCGCGTGGAAGTTCTGGCTGCACTCATTAACAGTACCATCTCATAAACAAAAAAAGTTAATATCCATAAAAACCCAAAAGTACAATTAAAACCTGTGCCATTAAATTGAGTATACACTATTGACTGCACTGAGTTATGGAAAGAATACTACAAGCAGTGAAAACATCACTTCACAAAGAGACCTGGAGATTAAAAGCAGAAAGTATTAGCAAACAGATACAATCTTCAGGTAACATTTCAGAGCCTTGTTGGTCAGCTGTAAATTGAATTAGAGAAATGCAATAGAAATTAATATTAATAACATAGAGTTAATTGTTAATAATGGTGACATTTATGATTCCTTTCTAGCTACCAGTATTTTTAAGATTACTTCATAGATATCACTGAAATTGATGTCTAAATGAAACAGTACACTCAGTATCCACATGAATGAAACAGCTAGCAAACAGAACTGCATTAGGTACAGGTGATTTTCTGTAACTGATCAATAACCTCAGAAATAAAAAGTCAACAGGCTAATAGGAAATTACTCCATTTCGACAGACTAAGTGTAAACATGAGTTAGTGAAACCATTAGTTCATCTACTAAACTGTGTGCTTGAAGAAAGTGTATTTCCTGACAATTTGAAAATGGCTGTTGTCAAACCTTAACACAAAAAAGACCTATTACCTTAATCTCAACATTCAGGTAGGTGACTGAGAGACTAATGTTAAAAAGCATCTTGGAACACAATAATATAACAAGCAGTTTTTGATAGAATAGTTGACAGCACACGGGACATATCTTTGTACCCAGTAGAATAGTTCATAATAAGAGGGAACCTCCATGGTATACAGTCACTGTACAGAAACTTCTAAAGAGAGAGGAAATACTGTGTATTAGGCATAAAACAAAGCTTAGAGTTATAAATAGAGAAATGCTGAATGAAACACTTATGGCTCTCAAGAGAGCAATGCATCATGCCTTCAATGACTACCATAGCAGTATACTGTCAAATGACATTTCACAAAATCCAAAGAAATTCTAGTCACATGTAAAGGTTGTAAGTGGCACTGAAGAAGTTAGTGTCCAGTCCTTAGCAAATGAGAGAAGAACTGCAATTGAGAGTAGCAAAGTAAAAGCTGAAAAGCTTAATTCAATTTTCAAATGTTCCTTTACAAAGGAAAGCCCAGGAGAATTGCCCCAATTTAATCTTCGTATCAATGAAAAGATGAGTGAAGTAAGTATTAGTGTCAGTGGTATTAAGAAACAGCTGAAATCGTTAAAACTGAACAAAGCTCCAGGGCCCAGTGGATCCCTATCAGAATCTATACTGAATTTGGAGCTGAGTTAGTCCATCTTCTAATTGTAATTTGTTGTAGAGCCCTAGAACACACCTGTCTACTAGAAGGGTAGTAGAAGTGATCCCTATAGCTACTGTTAAATATTCTTGACGTCGATTTCTTGTAGACTTAGAATACACTCTGAGCTCAAACATAATGAGATATCTTGAACAGAATGACCACCTCAATGCTAACCAGCATGGTTTCTGAAAACATCAGTCATGTGAAACCTAACTCGCACTTTTTGCACACAACATACTGAAAGCTTTTGATCAAGGCAGTCTGGTCAATGTAGTATTTCTTGGCTTCCAAAAATAATTTGACTTTGTACCACATCTATGCTTATTGTTAAAAGTAAGACTGTAATGGGTATCAAGTGAAATTTGTGACTGGATTAGGACTTTTAGGTAGGGTGAACACAGCATGTTATCTTGGCTGAAGCATCATCATCAGATATAGAAGTAAATTTGGGTGTGCCTCAAGGAAGTGTGTTGGGATCCTTGCTGTTTATCTTGTATATTAATGACCTTGCACATAATATTAATAGTAAAATCAGGCTTTTTGTGGCTGATGCAGTTATCTATAATGAAGTACTATCTGAAAGAAGCTGCATTAATATTCAGTCAGATCTTGATAAGATTTCAATGTGGTGCAGAGATTGACACCTTGCTCTAAACATTTAGAAATGTAAAATTTTTTACTTCACAAAATGAAAAAACATAGTACGCTATAATATCAATGACTCACTGTTGGAACTGGCCAACTCATACAAATACAGGGGTTTAACACTTTGTAGGCATATGAAATGTAATGATCACATAGGCTCAGTTGAAGGCAGAATACTGTGAAAGTGCAGTCAGTTTACAAAGGAGATTGCTTACAAATCACTCTTGTGACTGGTTCTAGAATATTGCTCAAGTATGTGGGACCTGTACCAGACATGACTAACAGGGGATATTGAGTGTATACAGAGAAGGGCAGTATGAACTGTCACAGGTTTGTTTAATCCATGGGAGTCTCACAGAGATACTGAAGGAACTGAACTGGAACACTCTTGAAGATAGATGTACACTATCCCAAGAAAGTCTATTAACAAAGTGTCAAGAACTAACTTTGAATGACTATAACCCCCCCCCCTCCCCCCATGTATCCATGAATCACTCATATCACTCACATAGGGATTGTGAGGAGAAGATTAGGATAATTACTGCATGCACAGAGGCATTCAAACAATCATCCTTCCCATGCTCCATAAATGAATAGAACAGGAAGAGACCCTAATAACTGGTACAATTGGACCTCACAGAGGTGTATAGATGTAGATGTAGATGTAGAAGTAGATCCACTCCCATCAAATCTTACAATGAGTGATGTCACTGGAAAACCCATACAGTTTTTAGAAACATGTTTAAAAGATCAGCAGTGTACATGAATTATATGTGATAATAGAGAAGTACTAGAGAGAGTGAAGATGACCAAGAAGAAGAAACATAAATTTTAGTGTCACTTAGGTCTCCATTTTGGAGCCATTCCTTTACATTTGTTATATGAATGATTTTCCAAGTTGTGTAGACAATAAGGCTCCAATTACTATGTATGATAATGAAATGTTTGGGCTCTGGATGAGCAATGAGCCCAACTTGAGTGAGGAGGTTCAAAACTCCATTGAAAAATCAAAAGTTCAATTTGTAAGTGATAATTTTAAAGTTAATGCAGAAAAAACAAATATTATACACTTTAAACATACTGGTTCAAATATAATACTGCCAATGATGAAATCCTGTCAAAGGCTTGTTCAGGGTGTAAGGTCTTCATTTTACATGAAGATGGCAGATTTTCATGGTAACAGCAAGTTGATCATGTCTGCAACAAGCTATAGGTTTTAAAGAGATTAATCCTACACCTTACATCTGAAACCCTCTGAATGGTGTATTTTGGATTGGTATATCCTTTCTTGTCTTATAGAATAGTACTGTGGGCAGGATCTTAACTGAGTTTTTTGTTGGTGCTTGGCACCATATGATGATAATATTAAAAAGGAAAACACTTTGCAGTGTTCTGCAAAATTACATTTATTTGGTCATGTGCTGGCTTTCTGCTTCTTAGGCCACCTTCAAGAGACAGCTAGGTGTATGTCAAAAGGATGGCTAAACATGATGTGCAACTTACACAGACATTATTTGCACAGAAGATACAAAAATGGCAGAGTGTTTACATAGGAAAACATTACATTTTTTGTCACTTAGAAATGATTATATACTATTAACTAAAAAACAGGTGAATCCAGTTTTTATGTGGAGATACATTTAACAACTGTTGAGAAATAAGATTAATTTACAATGTGAATCTATTATTTGTAACAAAAACTTATTTTAACAAAGGGGAAAAGGGAAATTGAGTCTGGTCATTTAATGCTACGCTAGCAATATGTATCACATGATCACATGCCTGTTGACTTCCAGTAGGGTCATCTGCTTTTTGTAACAGAGCATAAAACTTCACATTCTACAACATACAAATGGTGTTCTGTTAACAGGTGACTGGCAAAACTAGAACCTTTCTTTGTTAATCTCCAGCTTCTTGCATGTTCAGATAGCCTAGTTACCACAGCTCTGCCTCACCGACCAATACATACTTTTTCACACTGCTTGCATGTGATTTTACACATTCCACTCCATGCCAAATATTGCAATCTGTCTTTACTATTGAATAAAAAATTTAATATGCTATTGGTACTATGAAATGCAGGTCTTTAGTTGAGAGACTGACTTTTTTGCAAAGTTGTCTGAAATGTTGCCAATATATGGGATTTTGCACCAGGCTTTATACCTACTTACCGATTGCTGTTGGCCGGTGTACAGAAGTGGTGTAATTTTAGACATTTTCCTTTTTTGTAATGTATTATCAATCAAGGCAGAGCTATGGCCTTTGCTAGAAGCAATATACTTGATGGTCTGTAGTTCTGTTCAAAAGGCTGTCAGATGATGGAACAGATATGAGGCAATACACCATTGAATGGAAAGCTGCATGTTTGTGGTTGTGTGGATGATGGGAGCTTGCAGGGATTAAATACCTCATGATTCCTGAGCAAGCAGGTTTATAGAATAAAGAAAAGTTACATAAGTCACAGAGTCTTAAATACGGTAGTAAGTGAGTTAGTATACTCCAACAGAATTAACACAAACTGCATTACGATGACTCTCCAGGCAGCAGATAAATTTTTTCTTTGACATTTTTCTATACCTAAGTTAGCACTGACAGTGACGAGGGAAAGTCAGTTTCATGAATCAAGGATAAAACAAATATTAAATTAACATAAAGGTAGAAGACCAATAAGTACATAGCTGCAGAACACAACTGTCAGCAAAGTCAACATAACTGCAAAACTACCACTCATTTCTTATACAGGTATACCTGACCAACTACATCCTTAACCATATACTTCTCTTTAGTAGTAGTAGTGGTAGTAGTTATATTCATTTGTGGATCACTTTTAAAGGATATTAAATACGGGGGAAAAGATGTAATTTATATATACACCCATTTATGTACTTACAGGTCTAGTTTGACAAGAATCAGAAAGGCAGTCAGTTGTGGCTTTGTAGTAGGAACCATATGGGCATTTGCCTGAAGCATTTTAGCAAAAACTATGGAATCCTATTCCATAATGGCTGGATGGAGATTGGAGCTTCCACTCCCATCTTGTTCAGGTCCATAGATGGTACCTTCATGACCAGGACACATGGCCAAGACAAAAGCAAAACCAGAGCCACAGCCTCAACACCTTCTGTTGCATCTGTTTCAACTGGTCCTATTCAGCCCAGCATGCTGCCTTCCTAGATATTGAACTCCACTTCTCCGGTGTCTCCATAAGAGCCTCTGCCCATATCAAGCCCACCTACCACCAACAGTTCCTCTATTTTGATAGCTGCTGTTCCTTACAAATGAAAAAGACCCTCCCATAGCCTGGCCAAATGCAGATATCAAATCTGTAACGATGAGCAATTCTTGCCCAGTAAGCTGAAGATCTTACTAAGGCCTTTACAGGCACTATCCTTCAAAACTAGTCTGTGATCAGATCTCCCACAACATTTTCACACAAGCCCCTAATTCTCCAACCATCACCATAAACCAACTCCAACAAGCACTGCCTCCATACTGGAACAACTTAGGCAATTTTTTTGCCTGGACTTCAGCTACCTGTCACCATGCCTGGAAATGAGGAACATCTTACCAACATTTCCTCCCACCCCTCCAAAAGAGGTATTCTGCTGTCCAACCAATTAACAAAATACCCTAGTCCATCTCTATGCTGTGCCTAATACCAACCCTTTGCCACATGGGTCCATACTTCCGTGAAAGACCCTGCTGCAGGACTTTTACTATGTACCTGTCCAGCACATCCTGAGACAGAACCACCTGTCAAAGCAGCCATGTCATACACCAGTTGTGCCCCTCTAACTTTTTTACATCCCTTTATGTGGATGTGACCATCAACAAGCTGTCCATCAGAATTAACGGCCATCATCGGATTGTGGGCAAGACCGGAGTTCTGCTGAGCAAAATATGATCAACATCAATGGCTACTTGAGTATGCATTCCATGTCACTCTACCCTCCAATAACAGGTTCCGTGAAATACATAGACAGGAAGTGTACCTAAAGCACATCCTTCAATCCCAAAATCCTCTCGATCTCTACCTCTACCACCTCCTGCCCACACCCACCTTCACTCCTGTCCCCAAGCCTCCCACTTCATCCCATCATCCACACACATTTTCCTCTCAATAGTCTCTGTCCTCCTCTTTTCTATTGCCCCCTATCAAACATTCCTCCATCTCATCATGTGATGCTTGCAACACAACCTGCCTGTTTCAGAGCAGGCTCACCAAAGCCGCATTCTCGTCCTGATCCTTGCTCTGGAGCAGGCGCACAAATACCATGTTATCATCCTGATCCTGGTCCCTCTCAACTCTCAGCCAATTTTCATTCCTCCTCCACATCTGTTCTCTCACACTCCAGCCAACACAGCTCCTCCAAATTGAACTGCAGTGCTGGGAAAAGGGAGGGACAGGGGGAGAGGGGTGAGAGGGTGAGAGAGAGAGAGAGAGAGAGAGAGAGAGAGAGAGAGAGAGAGAGAGAAGAAGGACACTGTCCAGTAAGTCAGCAATCCTTTCAGTCATCTTGCTTATGTGTCTCTTGACCATTCAAAGCCTCATCTGTATACTGAGTCATTACCCTAACTCCTTTCATTATTTGTGTTCATAAAAATTGTACAAAACATCAGTAATTGTTGATTACTTCAACCCAGATATATTTCCTGAAATGACCACAATGCTTAAATCACATAAATTTATGCCCATACAGGGGCTTCACAGTATGTCCTCATTGTGTGCACAATTTATGAATGGAACAGGAAAGTATGGATGGGAAGGCAGATGATGATAGGGGAATAAAAAATATCCATTGTCATACACTGTGTGGTAACCAGCAGAGGATAGACGTAAATTAAAGAAAAATACTGTGGATGATTTTTGTGTATATTTACAGACTGTACTGGAACAGCATCATTCTTTGTGTGAATTTAAAACCTCTTTATTTATTTTTCATGATGGTCCATATTCTTGGTTTTGTCCATATATCTTGGCTAGCATTAATCCCAAAAAGTCAAAGAGGGGAAGAAAGAACTGTTAACAACTAACATTGTGACACTCACATTCTACTCTGTAATACAGTTGGGGAAAGAGCAAATTATATGCCCAAAAGAGGTCTGAATAAGCTACAAACATGGAGCACAAATATTCTGGGCTCACTAAACTGAAACCGCATATTTCAGCACAGATAAAATTCACTTCCAAAACAATAATGAGATGGCTAGACATAGTTAAAAATTACTGGTCACTAAGTTTAACAATTTTTTGCTGCTGGAAACAAAAGCCTCAAGAGAAAAATGATAATTAAAAGCAGATACATTTACTAGTAAGGAGATCACCTTCAAAAATACTCTTAATATAAATTACTAAGCTCAAAACAGTTTTTCCAGCCATCAACAGTTTTCATTGGAATTCATCTGTGATGTTGTTGCTCTTGTTGTGGTCTTCAGTCCTGAGACTGGTTTGATGCAGCTCTCCATGCTACTCTATCCTGTGCAAGCTACTTCATCTCCCAGTACTTACTGCAACCTACATCCTTCTGAATCTGCTTAGGGTATTCATCTCTTGGTCTCCCTCTACAATTTTTACCCTCCACGCTGCCCTCCAATGCTATATTTGTGACCCCTTGATGCCTCAGAACATGTCCTACCAACTGGTCCCTTCTTTTTGTCAAGTTGTGCCACAAACTCCTCTTCTCCCCAATTCTATTCAATACCTCCACATTAGGTATGTGATCTAATCTTCAGCATCCTTCTGTAGCACCACATTTCAAAAGCTTCTATTCTCTTCTTGTCCAAACTATTTATCGTCCATGTTTCACTTCCATACATGGCTACACTCCATACAAATACTTTCAGAAATGACTTCCTGACACTTAAATCTATACTCAATGCTAACAAATTTCTCTTCTTCAGAAATGCTTTCCTGGCCATTGCCAGTCTACATTTTATATCCTCTCTACTTCGACCATCATCAGTTTTTTTGCTCCCCAAATATCAAAACTCCTTTACTACTTTAAGTGACTCCTTTCCTAATCTAATTCCCTCAGCATCACCCGACTTAATTTGACTACATTCCATTATCCTCGTTTTGCTTTTGTTGATGTTCATCTTATATCCTCCTTTCAAGACACTGTCCATCCCGATCAACTGCTCTTCCAGGTCCTTTGCTGTCTCTGACAGAATTATAATGTCATCGGTGAACCTCAAAGTTTTTATTTCTTCTCCATGGATTTTAATACCTACTCCAAATTTTTCTTTTGTTTCCTTTACTGCTTGCTCAATATACAGATTGAATAACATTGGGGAGAGGCTACAACCCTGTCTCACTCCCTTCCCAACCACTGCTTCCCTTTCGTGTCCCTCGACTCTTATAACTGCCATCTGGTTTCTGTACAAATTGTAAACAGTGTACAAATTGTAAATAGCCTTTCGCTCCCTGTATTTTACCCCTGCCACCTTCAGAATTTGAAAGAGAGTATTCCAGTTAACATATTCAAAAGCTTTCTCTAAGTCTACAAATGCTAGAAACGTAGGTTTGCCTTAACTTAATCTTTCTTCTAAGATAAGCCATGTGGTTCCTGAAGAGGGGCAGCAGCCTTTTCAGTAGTTGCAGGGGCAACAGTCTGGATGATTGACTGATCTGGCCTTGTAACATTAACCAAAACGGCCTTGCTGTGCTGGTACTGCGAATGGCTGAAAGCAAGGGGAAACTACAGCCGTAATTTTTCCCGAGGACATGCAGCTTTACTGTATGATTAAATGATGATGGCGTCCTCTTGGGTAAAATATTCCGGAGGTAAAATAGTCCCCCATTCGGATCTCCGGGCAGGGACTACTCAAGAGGACGTCGTTATCAGGAGAAAGAAAAGTGGCATTCTACGGATCGGAGCGTGGAATGTCAGATCCCTTAATCGGGCAGGTAGGTTAGAAAATTTAAAAAGGGAAATGGATAGGTTAAAGTTAGATATAGTGGGAATTAGTGAAATTCGGTGGCAGGAGGAACAAGACTTTTGGTCAGGTGATTACAGGGTTATAAATACAAAATCAAATAGGGGTAATGCAGGAGTAGGTTTAATAATGAATAAAAAAATAGGAGTGCGGGTTAGCTACTACAAACAGCATAGTGAACGCATTATTGTGGCCAAGATAGACACAAAGCCCATGCCTACTACAGTAGTACAAGTTTATATGCCAACTAACTCTGCAGATGATTAAGAAATTGATGAAATGTATGACGAGATAAAAGAAATTATTCAGGTAGTGAAAGGAGACGAAAATTTAATAGTCATGGGTGACTGGAATTCGTCAGTAGGAAAAGGGAGAGAAGGAAACATAGTAGGTGAATATGGATTGGGGGGAAGAAATGAAAGAGGAAGCCGCCTTGTAGAATTTTGCACAGAGCATAACTTAATCATAGCTAACACTTGGCTCAAGAATCGTAAAAGAAGGTTGTATACCTGGAAGAATCCTGGAGATACTAATAGGTATCAGATAGATTATATAATGGTAAGACAGAGATTTAGGAACCAGGTTTTAAATTGTAAGACATTTCCAGGGGCAGATGTGGATTCTGACCACAATCTATTGGTTATGAACTGCAGATTGAAACTGAAGAAACTGCAAAAAGGTGGGAATTTAAGGAGATGGGACCTGGATAAACTGAAAGAACCAGAGGTTGTAGAGAGTTTCAGGGAGAGCATAAGGGAACAATTGACAGGAATGGGGGAAAGAAATACAGTAGAAGAAGAATGGGTAGCTCTGAGGGATGAAGTAGTGAAGGCAGCAGAGTATCAAGTAGGTAAAAAGACGAGGGCTAATAGAAATCCTTGGGTAACAGAAGAAATATTGAATTTAATTGATGAAAGGAGAAAATATAAAAATGCAGTAAATGAAGCAGGCAAAAGGGAATACAAACGTCTCAAAAATGAGATCGACAGAAAGTGCAAAATGGCTAAGCAGGGATGGCTAGAGGACAAATGTAAGGATGTAGAGGCTTGTCTCACTAGGGGTAAGATAGACACTGCCTACAGGAAAATTAAAGAGACCTTTGGAGAGAAGAGAACCACTTGTATGAATATGAAGAGCTCAGATGGCAACCCAGTTCTAAGCAAAGAAGGGAAGGCAGAAAGGTGGAAGGAGTATATAGAGGGTTTATACAAGGGCGATGTACTTGAGGGCAGTATTATGGAAATGGAAGAGGATGTAGATGAAGATGAAATGGGAGATAAGATACTGCGTGAAGAGTTTGACAGAGCACTGAAAGACCTGAGTCAAAACAAGGCCCCGGGAGTAGACAACATTCCATTAGAACTACTGATGGCCTTGGGAGAGCCAGTCATGACAAAACTCTACCATCTGGTGAGCAAGATGTATGAGACAGGCGAAATACCCACAGACTTCAAGAAGAATATAATAATTCCAATCCCAAAGAAAGCAGGTGTTGACAGATGTGAAAATTACCGAACTATCAGTTTAATAAGTCACAGCTGCAAAATACTAACGCGAATTCTTTACAGACGAATGGAAAAACTGGTAGAAGCGGACCTCGGGGAAGATCAGTTTGGATTCCGTAGAAATGTTGGAACACGTGAGGCAATACTAACCTTACGACTTATCTTAGAAGAAAGATTAAGTTAAGGCAAACCTACGTTTCTAGCATTTGTAGACTTAGAGAAAGCTTTTGACAACGTTAACTGGAATACTCTCTTTCAAATTCTGAAGGTGGCAGGGGTAAAATACGGGGAGCGAAAGGCTATTTACAATTTGTACAGAAACCAGATGGCAGTTATAAGAGTCGAGGGGCATGAAAGGGAAGCAGTGGTTGGGAAAGTAGTGAGACAGGGTTGTAGCCTCTCCCCGATGTTATTCAATCTGTATATTGAGCAAGCAGTAAAGGAAACGAAAGAAAAATTCGGAGTAGGTATTAAAATTCATGGAGAAGAAGTAAAAACTTTGAGGTTCGCCGATGACATTGTAATTCTGTCAGAGACAGCAAAGGACTTGGAAGAGCAGTTGAACGGAATGGACAGTGTCTTGAAAGGAGGATATAAGATGAACATCAACAAAAACAAAACGAGGATAATGGAATGTAGTCAAATTAAGTCGGGTGATGCTGCGGGAATTAGATTAGGAAATGAGACACTTAAAGTAGTAAAGGAGTTTTGCTATTTAGGGAGTAAAATAACTGATGATGGTCGAAGTAGAGAGGATATAAAATGTAGACTGGCAATGGCAAGGAAAGCGTTTCTGAAGAAGAGAAATTTGTTAACATCGAGTATAGATTTAAGTGTCAGGAAGTCGTTTCTGAAAGTATTTGTATGGAGTGTAGCCACGTATGGAAGTGAAACGTGGACGATAACCAGTTTGGACAAGAAGAGAATAGAAGCTTTCGAAATGTGGTGCTACAGAAGAATGCTGAAGATAAGGTGGGTAGATCACGTAACTAATGAGGAGGTATTGAATAGGATTGGGGAGAAGAGAAGTTTGTGGTACAACTTGACTAGAAGAAGGGATCGGTTGGTAGGACATGTTTTGAGGCATCAAGGGATCACAAATTTAGCATTGGAGGGCAGCGTGGAGGGTAAAAATCGTAGAGGGAGACCAAGAGATCAATACACTAAGCAGATTCAGAAGGATGTAGGTTGCAGTAGGTACTGGGAGATGAAGAAGCTTGCACATGATAGAATAGCATGGAGAGCTGCATCAAACCAGTCTCAGGACTGAAGACCACAACAACAACAAGATAAGCCATAAGGTCAGTATTACCTCACGTGTTCCAACATTTCTACGGAATCCAAACTGATCTTCCCCAAGGTCGGTTTCTACCAGTTTTTCCATTCGTCTGTAAAGAATTCGCATTAGTATTTTGCAGCTGTGACTTATTAAACTGATAGTTCGGTAATTTTCACATCTGTCAACATCTGCTTTCTTTGGGATTGGAATTATTATATTCTTCTTGAAGTCTGAGGGTATTTCACCTGTCTCATACATCTTGCTCACCAGATGGTAGAGTTTTGTCAGGACTGGCTCTCCCACGGCCGTCAGTAGTTCTAATGGAATGTTGTCTACTCCCGGGGCCTTGTTTCGACTCAAGTCTTTCAGTGCTCTGTCAAACTCTTCACGCAGTATCATATCTCCCATTTCATCTTCATCTACCTTCTCTTCCATTTCCATAATATTGTCCTCAAGTACATCGCCCTTGTATAGACCCTCTATATACACCTTCCATCTTCCTGCTTTCCCTTCTTTGCTTAGAACTGGGTTTCCATCTGAGCTGTTGATATTCATACAAGTGGTTCTCTTTTTCCAAAGGTCTCTTTAATTTTCCTGTAGGCAGTATCTATCTTACCCCTAGTGAGATAAGCCTCTACATCCTTACATTTGTCCTCTAGCCATCACTGCTTAGCCATTTTGCACTTCCTGTCGATCTCATTTTTGAGACATTTGTATTCCTTTTTGCCTGCTTCATTTACTGCATTTTATATTTTCTCCTTTCATCAATTAAATTCAACATTTCTTCTGTTACCCAAGGATTTCTACTAGCCCTCGTCTTTTTACCTACTTGACCCTCTGCTGCCTTCACTACTTCATCCCTCAGAGCTACCCATTCTACTTCTACTGTATTTCTTTACCCCATTCCTGTCAATTGTTCCCTTATGCTCTCCCTGAAACTCTGTACAACCTCTGGTTTAGTCAGTTTATCCAGGTCCCATCTCCTTTAATTCTCACCTTTTTGCAGTTTCTTCAGTTTTAATCTACAGTTCATAACAAATAGATTGTGGTCAGAGTCAACATCTGCCCCTGGAAATGTCTCACAATTTAAAACCTGGTTCCTAAATCTCTGTCTTATCATTATATTATCTATCTGATTCCTTCTAGTATCTCCAGTACTCTTCCATGTATACAACATTCTTTCATGATTCTTGAACCAAGCTATGATTAAGTTATGCTCTGTACAAAATTCTACCAGATGGCTTCATCTTTCATTTCTTACCCCCAATCCATATTCACCTACCTTGTTTCCTTCTCTCCCTTTTCCTACTCTCGAATTACAGTCACCCATGACTATTAAATGTTCGTCTCCCTTCACTACCTGAATAATTTCTTTTATTTCATCATACATTTCATCAATTTCTTCATCATCTGCAGAGCTAGTTGGCATATAAACTTGTACTACTGTAGTAGGCATGGGCTTCATGTCTATCTTGGCCACAATAATGCATTCACTATTTTGTTTGTAGTAGCTTACCCGCATTCCCAATGATCCGTAGAATGCCAGTTTTCTTTCTTCTGATAACGACGTCCTCCTGATTAGTCCCCACCCGGAGATCCAAATGGGGGACTATTTTACCTCCGGAATATAATCTGTGATACAAAATATATTTCCTGAAAGCCTTATATTCACAGCAGAGCTCACCATCTATGAAAACGTACATACGCAAATATTCTAGCAAGGCTTTCATTAGTATTTATTTTCCTTAATATTCTCACTAGCATTGTTGCTGCATTACTATGTTCCCATATACTGAAAAAAAATCTACTCTATTGAGTATTATACCCATTCTTGATGGAAGTAATACAAACAGTTGCTGTTGACAACCCTTATTCTTTACTTTTGCAATTGATAGAACAGCAAGGACTCTTCACAGTATGACCTGTCCTTAATAAGGCCATACACACTTTCTTTAATGTCCATGGACTAAAGAGAAATTAATTTTTGCAACATATTTGCTGATAACATATTGTAATTGTACGTTTCTGAAAGCCAGGCCGATTTTGTGAATATACAAGAGGAAGATTTAATGCTTCATTGACAGTGGGGTTATTTAGATACATTACATTCAGTTGTGGCTTTATGTGAGAAACATACAGAGGACCCAAGTAAAACATAAACCAGGTGGGCAAGATAGTAATGCTAAATGCTCTCCGTCTGATTGTCAGTCCAGTGCCTTAACTACTCTGTCAGCTGCTTCTTGTTGAGATTACACTGGACTTTACAAGGGATTCTGAAGTCAGATTTCAACAACCTTTCATTGTTAGAAGAAGGAAAGAAATAGTTCCTGAAGTTTGACGTTTTTAAAACACAGAGTGTTATGGATGTAGTACAGATATTGTGATACCTGGTACCTTAATGTATACCCCCTTCAGTGTGTTAGTTACTTTTTTTCCTTTTATCTAACAGTCTTCCCACATACTCATCACATAATTTACTACCTGGTGTTTTCTGCACAGTTGTAACTGTGCTGCAGAGTGGACTACACCTGTCAGTATAGATTATCCATTTTGCATCCACACTTCAGTATCTGACCTGCTGACTTGGGGAAAATAAACAATAATTGCTTACTTCTCATAGTGGCTACAATTCTTAGTCTACAGACGAAGTAAATAGTGATCTAATGTTGTTCACTGCACTGTCCTTAGCCATCAATAAAAACATCTACACTTACATCCCTAACACCCTGTATAATGGTTTTACTTTTCCATACTTCACACTGTTTCTGAGATACGTTCTTCAAATGGTTAACTGAGGACTGTGGATAAAATAGTGCTTTAATGGTCCAATACATATTCCATCAACCCAATTTTATTTTAAGAAATTTAATTTCACAATGTAGCTGTTGTATCAGCAGTAATTGACATCGAACAGAAGTGTCCCATTGCAAACAAAATACAGGCCAATTCAAAATGAATTGTCAATTAGAAATGGCTATAACTATTCACTGCGCAGTGATAAATGAATAATAGTAACAGGGAATTTAAGAGAAGGTTGAAATTTTTTTACATTATTTATAGTGTTCTGTATGACACCCCTTGGTCACAAGGATATGCCATTTCAGACCATGCATTCTGAAGCATATTCAATGTCACCAATGCAGCCACATTAGAAATTCACATTTTGAGTCATAGAATTGTTTTCAGGAAAAGAGGCACAAGTACAAGGTCTTTCACATAACCCCGTACAAAGATACCCATGAGTGTCAGATCCGAAGATCCATGTGGCCAAGAGCAGAATACAGCATTGTCACATCCAGTGTGACCAAAACAACATGTTGGAAGGTGGTGATTTGAAAATGTGTGTATCTACATACTGGCTTCTGATTCCTTGCTGTTATCCAAAGCATTGAACTTTCCTTTCAATTCTGTGTAATTTTTACTGATGTATTTCTATGCGTTAAACAGTTATAGTCATTTGTAACCACCATATTCATTTTGAATTATTCTGTATTTTGTCCCTTTAATTTTACACAACTTTAAAATTATTCAGAATCCTTCACAAGTTCTGTCACTTTTACAAAAGCTACAGTTTGCTCATTAATAGAATTTATGATGCAATCTTTTGTAAGGTAATATTCATTCAAGCAATGTTCTGCACCTCTAAACATAACTGGAAACTTAGAAATAAATTCAAAACATTCTCATTAACTTCATCATCAAAAAATGACACTTGGCTTGTGTGACTGTTGCTCCATGTTAGAACTGTATGGAATTATAATATGTCATGGTTAATTTAGCGTACACTGTTACACAATGGAACCTTTTAATGGATCACATGCACCCTTGTGTGTATGTGTGCTGGTGATCTGTAGTTCTAGCTGTGCATTGGACCACTCTATTACATCTGAACTGTGTTTGGGTGGTTCAAGAAATACTATATAGATGTCAGGAAAATTGTCAGGAGGGTGGTTTGTGCACTGGATCAAGGGCCGATTTTGAATTGTAAGCAGCTTTTGAGTGACCACATATGAACATGACTCTCCAGTGCTTCCTGGGCCTTGTGAAATGCTTGCTGCCGTTACCACCCACCACTGTAAATCAGAATTGTGTAACGTAGACTACGAGGAAGAGGTCCGATTGAGCTGTTTGTCAGTGCCATCTCGCTCACCGTAGCCAGAAAGAGAGTCTTGAAAGATGTAGAATGAGTTCATATGTTGAATCTACAGTCCAGATATTATTGCTAGTTCTGTATATGGCAGGCAGTCAGATAGGTAGCACACTCATTTTTTTACTAAATACATTACTGTTTTAGAGTTATATAATACCACTGTTAATAAAAAAAATTTAAAAAATTTGAATCATGTGGAACCAAAGCATTTTTATGACCAAAGGTAAGGATGTAAAACTACAGTTCACCGAACAAAGCTGAATAGGATTATCATCTTGGGGAAAAGGAATTCAAACACAAGTTAGCCCAAACTGTTTCATTGGCCCAATGGGTAGGAAGCAGGAAGATGCATGATTGTGACAGATAAATCAAACTGATAGGGGGACAAGAGAAAGAGGACAACAACTAACTGGAAATGTAAAGTGAGATGACCTTTCTTTTTTTCTTCCAGTTAAAAATTGAATAAACTCTATAGATAAAAGCCAATGTCCTGACTGACTCACTCACTCACTGACTCATCATTGCCCAGCCCAAACCACTAAGGAATCTGTAGTGGGTGTTGGTCTTATACTGTAGGTATGATTTAAGAATGCACTGTTCAAAATTCCATCCCAAGGAGTTGAAAAGGGGATGAAAGGCTGTTTGAAAATATATCACTATTATGGCAGTTTAAAAGCTAGAATTATGAAAATTAGTGTTTGGTTTCTCAGTCAGAAATAAAAAATATGTGTTTCTGCATTTTTGGAAATTCAGTCACTAAAGGGGCAAAATAGCGGATGAAGGTTTCTTTTGAAAATAAATCATTATTAAATAACTAATAAAACATTTTTAAATCTACATCTGTAAAAATTGGCAATTGACTTCTTGTTTAGAAACAAACAAATATGTGTTTCACTGTTTCTGGAAATTCAATCCCCAAAGGTAGTGAAATAATGGATGAAAAGTTTTATGAAGGCATTTTTAAAGCTAACACTATAAAAATTTGAACTTGGGTTCAACAAAGATGATGTGACTTACCAAATGAAAGTGCTGGCAGGTCGACAGACACACAAACAAACACAAACATACACACAAAATTCAAGCTTTCGCAACAAACTGTTGCCTCATCAGGAAAGAGGGAAGGAGAGGGAAAGAAGAAAGGATGTGGGTTTTAAGGGAGAGGGTAAGGAGTCATTCCAATCCCGGGAGCGGAAAGACTTACCTTAGGGGGAAAAAAGGATGGGTATACACTCGCACACACAAACATATCCATCCACACATATACAGACACAAGCAGACATATTTAAAGACCATAGGTCTTCGTGGCAAACGAATCTGCTCCAGTCCGGAATCCCTGAAGCATTACACCAACAACCTGACAACAGCTTTCGCATCCCGCAACTACCCTCCCGACCTGGTAGAGAAACAAATAACCAGAGCCACTTCCTCATCCTCTCAAACCCAGAACCACCCACAGAAGAACCACAAAAGTGCCCCACTTGTGACAGGATACTTTCCGGGACTGGATCAGATTCTGAATGTGGCTCTCCAGCATGGATACGACTTCCTCAAATCCTGCCCTGAAATGAGATCCATCCTTCATGAAATCCTCCCCACTCCACCAAGAGTGTCTTTCCGCCGTCCACCTAACCTTCGTAACCTCTTAGTTCATCCCTCTGAAATCCCCAAACCACCTTCCCTACCCTCTGGCTCCTACCCTTGTAACCGCCCCCGGTGTAAATCCTGTCCCATGCACCCTCCCACCACCACCTACTCCAGTCCTGTAACCCGGAAGGTGTACACGATCAAAGGCAGAGCCACGTGTGAAAGCACCCACGTGATCTACCAACTGACCTGCCTACACTGTGATGCATTCTATGTGGGAATGACCAGCAACAAACTGTCCATTCGCATGAATGGACACAGGCAGACAGTGTTTGTTGGTAATGAGGATCACCCTGTGGCTAAACATGCCTTGGTGCACGGCCAACACATCTTGGCACAGTGTTACACCGTCCGGGTTATCTGGATACTTCCCACTAACACCAACCTATCCGAACTCCGGAGATGGGAACTTGCTCTTCAATATATCCTCTCTTCCCGTTATCCACCAGGCCTCAATCTCCGCTAATTTCAAGTTGCCGCCAGTCACACCTCACCTGTCATTCAACAACATCTTTGCCTCTGCACTTCTGCCTCGACTGACATCTCTGCCTAATCTCTTTGTCTAACATTCCACGTAGGAAAAATATATCTAAAAACAAAGATGATGTGACTTACCAAATGAAAGTGCTGGCAGGTCGACAGACACACAAACAAACACAAACATGTTTGTGTTTGTTTGTGTGTCTGTCGACCTGCCAGCACTTTCATTTGGTAAGTCACATCATCTTTGTTTTTTTTGTAAGCATTTTTTAAGCTAAACATAAGAAAATTTGTATTTGGCTTCTCTGTTAGAAACAAAAATACATGTTTCATGTTTTTAGAAATTCAGCCTGTGAGGGGGTGAAATAGAGGATGAAAATTAAAAAAAAATGTTTTGTTACATAAAAAAATTATTAAAGATAAATCTATGAAAACTGGTACTTCACTTCCCAGTTAGAATATGTCAGGAGATGAGAGTTTCCATGGAAATATCACCATAAGAATGCAAAAGGCATGATTAACAAAAATCTTGGGCTCCAGCCCCAGAATCGCTTTCTGGTCAGAAGTACATTAGCAAAACACCATGTTGCTATAGCCTTAATTAGTGTGAGAAGTTTAGAAGTTGTTGCAGTTTGTGAACAACATAACAATTTGATTAAAGAGAGGGAAAAAAAAGAATTGTGCAGACCGTACAGATTATGCAAGTAAAGCCTGATGCTAAACAACTTAGAAATTAGAGCAACTATGGCATAAAAAGCTAAGTGGCCGAAAGCTTTAGAATTGTTAGTGAACCAAATCAAATGTAAGAAATTGCTCCCACATGTACTGCATTAACTATCAGCAGTTATTGACAGTAACCTAAACTCTCCTTATATTAACAGAAGAAATAAATTCCTAAAATGGGCCCACAATCATTATTAACTTAAGTCAACAATATTGTCTAGATCAATTAATGCTATGGGGGAGACCTATACCTTTCCCAGGACTCCAAACCACAATTCAGCTGGTATTTCTCACACATACAAATCATTGTACCAGAGATGAAAGAAGCAATAAGAGATGGGAAAAATCCTAGGACTTACTGACAACTTAACCCGAACCTTTGGATTTCTAGTCTGACCCTTACCCACTTTTGGTAATAGCCTCACATAATCCATAGTTCTGTACTTATAACCTTCAGTAACTGTCCCATACCATGAACAACAATCTCCTATTTTTGAAAGAGCTGCCACTGTTAAACTTACATTGTTCAAACCTTTTCTGTTTACTTTAGCTACTGCATGTACATTTACACACATACATATTTGTAACTAAAACTAAAATTTTCTGTTTTTAAATAACAGATTTGTTCTTTAATGTAAATTAAAGTGCAGCATGCCAAGAGATATATGCGATACTACACATTACAAACTCACGTGACTCATAGAAAATGTGTTAGGGAATTAATCATATAGCAGAGATGCTGAGTCGTAGATAAGCACAGCAAGAGCTTTTGGCCAATGGCCTTTGTCAAAACACATATGCACATACACACTCATGCAAATGCAACTCACACACACGACTGCAGTCCCAGGCAACTGAAATCACACTGCCTCCATTCCATCCTGGATTTTCCATTGTTTGATTGTTAGGGAATAAAAATTTTGGTTTGAGGGGTTAGGGGTAAATGACATTTATGTGCCTATCAATCCATCATATCCACAAGCAGACATCTCTCCATCCAGGGAGATACCCCCACCACCATCACCATCCACTACAGTGGCCACACAGATAGCAATAGGAGTGGAGGAGGGGGTAACGGTCAGCATGTACAGGGCACTGACAGGAGCAGAGCAGCATTTGTCAGGGACCACCTGAAGATGGCAAGAAGTCTGTTTGCTAAAATATTGGGAAGTAATTATGACATGACCCATTTGAACACCTGAAAAGTCTACAAGCAAGAAATATATGGGAAAACATCAGGTCATATATGTATGCGTCTGGTGCACAAAATGATGATTTCAGAATGTCCTGAATCTACAGTGGTACTTAGGTATTCTTTTGCTCAGTATTTTAATGAGTAGCACACATGAAGCATTTGAATTCTAATGTGGATTTCTTATTTACCCTTAACAGGATTTGATGAATTTGGCGGAGTAGATTTTGAAGGAACATTCTTCATTGACACAGAAATAGATGATGATTATGTTGGATTCATTTTCAGGTCAGTGAGACAATTTTCTTTGTTACATAAAATCATTTTATGTGCCCATTATTGTTAAGCTGCAAATTTAAATGCTGTTAATTTTAGTTTACTTTATCTGTGATGTCTTATCTTCCAAATCAAGAATGACGAAGGAGGTGTCAAGAACATGAAGTAGACCTGGTTTAAAGTTAATGTCACCTTATTTGCATTGGAACTTGAAAAATAAAAAAATAAAGCTGAAGTTGATCAGTGCAGCATAAGTACATAGTTATCAAATGAGCATCATTCAGCTACAGCGTATTTTGACAAAAGCTTGGAGAAACTTAAAAAGAGATACATGTGCACATAAAGACAGTTTATATATGTAAAAAAAGAGACTGCAAGCCTCTAACAATTCAAATACTTACAAGGTTTGCCATGAGAGAAATACCGGTTCTGATTTGTTTACAAGGCTTAAATGTAATAATATAATGAATATTTTGCAATGGGTTAGTTTATACACTAAGCTGCAAAGCATATTTATTTCAGAGAGATGATTTATTCATAATCATAATTAGCAAAAGAGGATTACAAGAAAAAGGAAAAAGAGGCAAATAAGACAGTGGCTGAGGAGATAAGAAAGTGGATGGAAGAATGGACAAAGATGATGGGAGAAGATAGCAGCAGAGGTAAGAAAGTGTTATATGGAAAGGTCAAAAGTAAGAGGAGAGGATGCAATGATGGATAAAAATGGGAAAGAAGTTAATAACAAAGAGATACTGAATATAATGTGGAAGGTGTACTTTGAACACTTGCTAAATTCGAACAGACCTGGAGATGATGATAACAGAGTAATGGTGGTAGAAGTAAACTCTGGGAAGGAGGGGGTGGAGAGTGAAGGTCCTGACATAGAAAGAAATGGAAACGGCACTGTACAAAATCAAAGGAGGAAAAGAACCAGGAATGGATGAAGTAAATGCTGAAATTGTGAAGGCAGGAGGGGGAGGTTAGGAAACAGTGGCTGTATCATGTGGTAAGGTTGGTGCAGAATGAGGAAAAAGACTCCAAAATATTGGAAGAGGGCACTAATCATCCCCAAGTTCAAGAAAGGGAGGAAGGGACTGAAGAAACTACAGGGAAGTCACACTGACACCACACTGTGGAAGTATTCTGGAAAGCAAAGTCTGAACAAGCTGATGGCCTTGCTGCAGTGTTAACACTGGTTCCCGTCAGATCACCGAAGTTAAGCGCTGTCGGGCTGGGCCAGCACTTGGACGGGTAACCATTAAGTCTGCCAAGCACTGTTGGCAAACAGAGTGCACTCAACCCTTGTGAGGCAAACTGAGGAGCTACCTGTTTGAAAAGTAGTGGCGTGCCTCGTAAACTGGCATAAGACTGGGAGAGTGGTGTGCTGACCACATGCCCCTCCATATCCACATCCAGTGACGCCTATGGGCTGAGGATGACAAAGAGGCTGGTTGGTACCATTGGGCCTTCGTGGCCTGTTTGGGTGGAGTTTAGTTTTTTTAGAATCTGAACAAAGGTTTGTCACTTATCCTCTTCATTGTGGTTTTGGATAAGATCATGACTAAGTTGGCACAAAAGACTGAAGAAGACAAGATGAAAGTGATGGTGTTCAAAGATGACTTGATCATCTGGGGTAACAGGGAGGAGGAGAATCAGAAACAGCTGGATGCTATGGATGAAACTGTGAGAAAGCCTGGAATGAAATTTAATGCAAACAAATGTGAGATTCTGGTTGCAACTAAAAACAAACCTAGAGCAACTAGTGGAATAAGGATTAGAAGTGAACAGTTCAAGAAGGAGGAAAGTGTCAAGTACTTGGGAAGTGTGATATAGGAGAATGGAAGAAATAAAAGGATCAGTGAATGTGGCATACAGGCAAAACCATTCCTGCAAAGTGTCATGTGTGTGGTTACAAGCATATGAAATGAAATTCTTCTGAAGTAGATTAGGAGTAACAAGGAGAGAGAGGATGGGGAATGAAAGGGTAAGGGAAATAGTGAAAGAGGGACCCTCGAAGAGCAGAACAGAAACATCAAGACTAGAATGGTATGGACACTTAAAGAGAACAGAAAACAAGGGGATTCCCAAGAATATAAATGAAATGGAAATGTGAAAGGAAGAAAAAGGGATAGACAAGCAAAAGAAATGTGTGGAGGATGTGTTGACAAAAGAGATGAGAACTGGACCAGAGTAATCACAGAAAGCTGGTGGGAGAACAGGATTAGCTGGTGAAGTTTATATTCCAAATGGAACCAACTATGGGAGAAAACAGTTCCAGAAAATGATGATTATAATAATAATAATAATAATTATTATTATTATTTATTAGTTCGTAACTAACTTCTCAGTGAGGAGCACTTTGTAGAAACATTTTATAGCCTTTCTGAACTGTCTACGTGGCATGACTGACTGATTGCCTCTCCAGCAAGCAGCCTTATGCATTCAGGCATGGGAAGAGTGACAGAACGATGCATGGTACTAAGAAATAACCTCTGAAGCTGCTGTTCTCTAAGAATTTAGTGTAACAGTATTCCATTACCAAAATATTTAATCCTTCAGGCAAAGAAACACGAATCAGAGAAATGAATGTATTCTATAATAATACTAATCTATTGAAACTTAAAGTAAATAATGAATGTTTCTGCAAGAAGAGGGTAATTCACCTACAAGCCATCAATACAGGAACTTTGGGAGCAGGACACATAGACTTGGAAATTTAAAAATAAGTTCAGAAGTTGAGTTGCAGAATTTTAAATTACTTTGACAGGAGAAATCAGTGGACTGTGATAATCTCTCTGGATTTTGAGAACATATCACAAAATCTTTGTCTTATTTTAAAAATCTAGAGATTCAACCCAACAGTCAGTTTCATCCAACAAACTCCTCCTACTTTTGAATTTCATTAAAAATTAATGATCTTTTTCAGTTATCAGAACAATCACAAATTTTATACAGTCATGTGGAAGAAGAATACACAGACATATTGGCAAGCTACACCTTTCCGAGCGGTTGCGGAACCAGGTATTCAGCTGAAACTGGTGGATTCCAGCACAGGACCAGGACAGATGCTGAGGAACTCACTCTGGCATACAGGAGACACAGAAAATCAGGTTAGTAATGGTATTATAACCATACTGTCAGAACCATAGCTTCTCACTTCTGATTCTTGATCCAACACATATCCTTGTCTTACTGCAATAAAATCTTGTTCCAGAGAAAACTAATTTGTTTTACATCTTCTTCATTGAGGGTACC
The DNA here is from genome assembly GCF_023898315.1 of Schistocerca nitens. NCBI lineage: Eukaryota > Metazoa > Arthropoda > Insecta > Orthoptera > Acrididae > Schistocerca > Schistocerca nitens. The sequence goes on from NC_064619.1 coordinate 171,574,107, forward strand.
ACGACCAAATATTTATTGAACAAATGCAGAATTTTTTTCTTCATTTAGGCAGCTTTTTATTTTTTTGTTTTTACCCAGTTTCAGCTTATGAAGCCACTGTCTGTGAATATCTGTACAGAGAAGCATACTTATGTTACCAATACAAATTAAGATTACTCATGCTATTTCCACACTGGCAGATAAAATTATTCATATTACCTTCACACTAACTGAAATGAAAGTTTTAGGACTCTTCATTTCATATATCTTTTAATTATTTTATTTTGTTAGTTCCTGTCTTTACATATACACAGAGATTATTCTTGGGTCAACATTATATCTGGGCATATTTTCCACCTTATATGGACAAAATAAAATTCAAGACTGTCAAATCACCTTTAATGGCTTGTAAACCAACACAGATTGTGAAGATCCTACCAATTTAGACAATTGGCAAATTTAAAGTTAATTATTTTTTCCACTTATTTACCTTCACACCATCGAGTTTGTATTTTGTATCAGTAATGTAAGTATGCTTTTCTGTAGATATTCACTATACAGTGGCTTCATAAGACACATCCAGTAGTGAAAATAAATAAATAACAATCTAAGTGAAGAAAAAAGTTCCTTGTTCTTTGAAAACTAAAATTCTTCATTATACCTCAGTTGAATAAAATTTTTGCTCCATGCTGAATGCTAGTTAAATAAATACAGTTCTTGAAATCTGGAACATCTGTTGTGGCAATCCATTGTTCTTAGCTTCTGTTTCTAGGAAACAGATGAAATTTAAGTTAAGAATTTACCATTTCTTAGGCCCTACATACATTTAAGTGCACCTGATATTCCCTCTAGTAGCTGTAATTTGCATATTCCTTATCTATATTCTGTTTTGTATTCAGGAAGAAATTCATTACCTGGTTAGCTGGAAATCATTAAACTTCCTACAAAATGCACTTATAATATGAGCTACTATGTTCATTGAATCTTGATATCAAGATCAGGGGACTCTGTTCACAATATCAATAGTATTGACTACATTCATAATTTTCAAAAGCTACATGTGCCCCTGTATGGTGCCAAATCCCAAGCACCTAAGGGAGCCCCATCACTGAGTTGTTAGCTGGGTTTGGGTAATGGGAAAAGAAAACAGGGTTTCCAAGCTGGAGGAATGTTCATGCCACAAGCCCTCTGTTGCTTTAAGTCCTGGACTTGCTTAAGCAACCGATTGTAACATTATACACTGCAGACAGTAAGGATCTTATCTTGACACTTACATCAACAGGATGGCAAACATTTAGGATTTGCAGGGGATAAAACTAATTGTTGCAAAAGGTAAGCTGCATGCCAATGGTGTGGACAGTTGATAAGGTAAAGCAGTTAATAGCAAGGAACTTTTGAGGTACCGCCACATCCAAGTTTTATCTGGTTTGGCCCGATATGTGGGTTCTGTTTAGATTGACAGTAATTTCCCTTACTTATTATATGAGTAACTGGATATTTTAGCAAATACAAGAAAAAATTGTTTAGTGGTGCAAAATCTAATGCTAGCCTTGGCCAGGTGATAGGAGCTCCTCAGTGTGTTTGAATCACAGTATCTCACATCAGAGATTGACTACCTGTCATGTTATCACAATCTAAGCACATGGGCTCACCTATTTGGTGACCTAGCTGTGTTCACCCATAAAACAAAAACATTCACAAACTCCCTCTCTGTTACAGCTGTCTACCTCTGGAACCAATTACCATTCACTCAGTGCATAATTCAATACCCTATTGTCTTTAACAAGCAGCTGAAGCAATTCCTTCTTTCAACCTCATAACATTTCCCCAGAAAATCAACATATAAGGTCAGTATCCCTCTGCCAAAACAGTAAAGTAAATGCACCCATCTTCTTAAGTATGTTCATTTCTCTTTTCATTTCTCAATCAGTCACATCACTTCCTTTTCTGTTATCTTCTTTAACTGTGTTTCATCCAGTTCCTCTTTCTCTCCTGATTCCATCCTTCTCTCATGCCCGTTGCTGCTTGCTTTAAATCTACCTTCATTGTTGTACCTCGCATGAAGGAATATAATCTGTGCTCCCACTGTGTTATTTGTCATAGTAATTTCTGAACGTTGGATTCCATATTAGATGCTTTTTTGTAATGTAATTTAAAATTTGTAGAATGCCTAGCTAGATGTAAGAGAAGGCCTAATCTTACTGGTTAAATTTGTTCTCTCTCTTTAGTGTTCAGCCCTGAGGTTGGTTTCCAGCAGCATGCCATTCTCCTCTTCTGTTTGCCATCCTCTTTATTTCCACCTGTGTAGAGCATCCGACATCCTACATAATGTGCTGCATGTTTGTCTTCCTTAGTTGGACCCGGTAATTCCTTCCCTCAACAGCTCCTTCTGTTATTGTTCCTTTGATGCTGTTGTGTCTGAAAATGTGTCCTTGTCTTCTCTTTTGTTTTCCTTTTGTCCAAATTTCATACCCATATAGGGCCACACTCGAAACAAATGCTTTCATGACCGTTTCGTTATTTCATGACTGATGTTCTTACTATTGAGTAAGTTTTTTCTCGTATTAAATGCCATTTTTGGCCTGCTGTATTCTACTCACAATTTCTTTTGGCTTCTGTCACCCCTTGTGAGCATGTTTTCCAAATAGGTGAACTCTTTATCACTTCTAGCTCCCCTCTTCCAATTCATATTCTAAAAGGTTCATATTCTTCTTCATTACTGCATACCATCAATCACTTTATTCTTTTGCTTGTTTATTCTTTTATTGAACTAATTATGAAAAAGCCTTTCAATTGTATTGAGGACCTTCTCTAGAGATTTTTTTGTCTCCGTGATCATAGCAATATCATCTACGTAATGCAGTATGTCTGTCTTCTGCCCATTGATTTTGATCCTCACCTCAGCAATTTTGCAATCTTAGTCTATAGCTCTCTGGATGTAAGCATTGAAAATAAGAGGAGAGATTGCACATCATTGTCTCATGCCTTCTCTAATTTTTGCTTCTTGTTCCTGATGAAAACTGCTAAACACAGCCACTCCATTCTTATGAAATCTGAGTATCAACCACATGTCTTTGTATTTAAGACTTTCTTTCTTCAGCACTCTGAACATCTCTTGCCAGATAACATTATCAAATGCCTATTCCAGGTCTATAGAGACAGTATAAGGTACTTTATTTTTCTGTATTTGCTTTTCGATAAGAAGCCTCAGTGCCAGAATCACCTCTTTTGTTCCTAGTCTCCTCCTGAATCCAATCTGAGCTTCAATCAGCATATTCTCCAACTTCTCTTCAGTTCTCCTCAGAATTATCTTTATGAAAATTTTTGATGCATGTAATATTCGGCTTAAGGTTTGGTACTGTTCACATTCTGTAGCTACTACCTTCTTTAGCTAGGCATGGCCTTCACCTCAACAGGAAGGGGAAGGGTAAATTGGCTGGGGAAATAGCAGGAAAGTTAAAGGGGGGAGGCACTATCATGAGTGGTAAAATACCAGTGGTTATAGGATTCAGAAAAGACCCTTTTTTAGGGTAGGGAGGACAGAAAGAAAGCAAATTTTAAGAGAGGTTAGAACTGAGACAAATCTTCAGTTTGAGAAAGAAATCAAAAAACATAATTCCAGCTTATTACATCAGCATAAACAGCCATTGGTTAAGAATTTTCAACTGTCAGCAGATATTTTAACTCCACCCAATCTTAACTCAGTCAATGAGAAATGTCAGCTATCTTTATTGCATCAAAATATTTGAGGACTGAGAAATAAAATTAATGAATTAACTATCTGCATAGATGAATTAGAGTCTTCAAACCCAGCTGACATAATCTGCCTCTCTGAACATCATGTGACCACTGGTATAGAACTTTTAAGTGTTACAGGGTTTAGGTTAGCATCTCACTTTTGTAGATCAGAAATGGAGAAAGGAGGAGTTGCCACATTCATCAGGAACTGTCATAAATTTAAGAACATAGACATTCATAAATTTTGCCTAGAACAGCATATGGAAGCATGTGCAACAGAATTAGAATTTCACAAAAAATCCTTCATAATATTAAGTGTATATCGAGCACCTGCAGGTAACTTTAATCTGTTTGTCAACCACCTTGAAGCTGTACTGGCCCATTTAACAACCAAAAACAAAGAAATAGTGGTTGCTGGTGATTTCAATGTAGATTTCCTTAAAGACTCTCCCAATAAGAACTTGTTTGAGTTAGTAACACTATCATTCAACTTAATTCCCACAGTAAAGTTCCCCACTAGGATAGCCACTTGCTCACAAACAGCCATTGATAATATCTTTATAGAAAAGTCCAATGAACAAAATTATATTACAAAACCAATAGTCAATGGCCTCTCAGACCATGACATGCAGTTCCTTCTGTTAAATGTTAATACTGAACAGGATATAAAATCTGTTAAATCTGAGCTCAAAAGGGTAATCAGTAAGCCAAAAATTGATTATTTTAGGACACTCCTCAGAGACATTCACTGGACTGATGTTTACAGCGTTCATGGCATGAATGAAAAATATAACATTCTTGCTAATAAAGTGCTTACCTTATTCGAACACTGCTTTCCCCCAAAACTTACCAAGGTTAGAGCAAAGTCTACAAAGAAGCCATGGATTACTCGAGGAATAGGGGTATCTTGTAAAACAAAAAGAAAACTGTATCTGTCACTCCGAAACATTTCCAATGTTGATGCTATAGCACATTATAAGAAATACTGCAAAATATTAAAGACTGTAATACGGATGTCAAAGCAAATATATTACAAGGAAAAGATAGTCATATCAGATAACAAAATAAAGACAATATGGGATATAGTGAAGGAGGAGACCGGTAGAACCAGGCATGAAGAGGAACAAATAGCATTAAGAGTAAATGATACATTGGTGACAGATGTGTATAGTGTTGCAGAACTTTTTAACAAACATTTTATAACTGTTACTGACAAGATGGGGTTGTCAGGTTCGGTAGATGCTGCTATGGATTACCTTAGACCAGACATTTCAAGTAACTTCCTTAATATGAATTTGACCCTCACTACCCCAACAGAAATAATGTCCATCATAAAATCTTTAAAATCAAAAACATCTAGTGGGTATGATGAAATATCAACAAAGTTAATTAAAGAATGTGATTCTGAGCTAAGTAACATATTAAGCTATCTGTGTAACCAGTCGTTTATTAGTGGAATATTTCCTGAATGGCTGAAATATGCTGAAGTTAAGCCACTGTTTAAGAAGGGAGATAAAGAAATAGCATCAAATTTCCGTCCAATTTCACTGTTGCCAGCATTCTCAAAAATTTTCGAAAAAGTAATGTACAGTCGTCTTTATAACCATCTTATCTCAAATAACATACTGTCAAAGTCACAGTTTGGATTTCTAAAAGGTTCTGATATTGAGAAGGCTATCTACACTTACAGTGAAAATGTGCTTAATTCATTAGACAAAAAATTGCAGGCAACTGGTATATTTTGTGATCTGTCAAAGGCACTTGACTGTGTAAATCACAATATCCTTTTAAGTAAACTAGAATATTATAGTATAACAGGAAATGCTGCAAAATGGTTCAAATCTTATATCTCTGGCAGGAAACAAAGTGTGTTATTAGGAAAGAGACATGTATCAAGCTATCAGGCCTCATCCAACTGGGAACTAATTACATGTGGGGTCCCACAAGGTTCCATTTTGGGGCCCTTACTTTTTCTCGTGTATATCAATGACCTTTCATCAGTAACATTACCAGATGCCAAGTTTGTTTTGTTTGCCGATGATACAAACATTGCAATAAATAGCAAGTCAAATGTAGTCTTAGAAAGATCAGCCAATAAAATATTTGTGGACATTAATCACTGGTTCCTAGCCAATTCTTTGTCACTAAACTTTGAAAAAACACACTACATGCAGTTCAGAACTTGTAAGGGGTGTCCCAAGAGTATATGTCTAACATACGATGACAAGAAGATAGAAGAAGTGGACAGTGTTAAATTCTTGGGATTACAGCTTGATAATAAATTCAACTGGGAGGAGCACACCACAGAACTGCTGAAGCGTCTTAACAAATCTCTGTTTGCAATGCGAATTTTGTCAGACATAGGGGATATAAAAATGAAAAAGCTGGCATACTATGCTTACTTTCATTCCATAATGTCATATGGGATTATTTTTTGGAGTAATTCATCAAGCCAAGCTAAAGTTTTCCGGGCACAAAAACGTGCAGTGAGAGTTATATGTGGTGTGAACTCAAGAACATCCTGCAGAAGCCTGTTTAGGGAACTAGGGATACTAACTACTGCTTCCCAATATATTTATTCCTTAATGAAATTTGTCATTAAAAATATATCACTTTTTCAAACCAACAGCTCAATTCATGGAATCAATACTAGAAATAAGAATAATCTTCACAAGGATTTAAAGTCACTTAGTCTTGTACAAAAAGGTGTGCATTATTCAGGAACACACATTTTCAATAACTTGCCAGCAGCCATAAAAAGCTTAACAACCAATGAAATTCAGTTTAAGAGAAGCCTAAAGGATTTATTGGTGGCCAACTCCTTCTACTCCATTGATGAATTTCTTAGTAAAACCAACTGATTTGTATATAAGTACAACATAACTTCTGCACCATTTCAGTGCAGTAATGTGTTCATTGTAAATAAGTATTACAGTAGTTGTATTACCTTATAAATAAATAAAAAAAATTTTATTTTAAATTCAGTGCATTAGTATTTGTAAAATTACTCTTAGTGTTCATTAAAAAATGACGATCATTCCACTTGGGACCTGTGGAATGGTACATTAGCTTATTTGTTTTAATTGTAAATATTTGTCATGTATTGTTGTTTTTCTGACATGTTCCACATCCTGGAGGACCTCCTCACTACGGATCAATTGGAATGAAAGTAAATCTAATCTAATCTAATCTAATCTTTAGTGTAGGATCCATGATGCTTTTCTGGAACTCAAATGACACCAATATTCTTGATTAGTTCTGCAGGGCTATCATTAATCCCATTCTCTTGTTCTCCTGTATATCAATAAGAAATTCTCAAAGTCTTCTTGCAGAATGTCATCTCCTTTGTTGTCTTCACCTGTTTCCTCTTCTTTTTGTATTACATCCTCCAATAAAGGTGTTCCAATACACAGTTGCTCAATGTATTCTTTCCATCTTTGCACTATGCCTTCACCAAACAGCATTTTTCCCTCTTTGTCTTCTACCTGAGAATATCGTTTTGCATTTGTTAATAATAATAATAATAATAATAATAATAATAATAAATAATTTAAAAAATCTGTTCTGTATGCTATATAATTTCTTCCATTTAGCATATTTTCTTCTACTGCTCTGAACATTTCCTCAAGAAAACTTTCTTTGGCTTTTGTAGCTTATCTATTGGATAAACTCCTTAGCCCTCTTTATTCACCTTTTCCTTGTTAGTCAGCTGCATTTTTACACATCCTTCTCTTTTTGATAAGCTGAATAAAATCATCTGTAATCAATTACCTCTTGTTTTTGGATTTAGTTTCCCAACAATCTTTTCTGGCGATTTATATACACCACATTTAATTTGTTCCCAGATTTCTTCAACTCCATCATGTTGGAAATTTTTAAATAAATAAATTAAAAACCATAATCAGAAAGGGAAAGATGAATAATAAATAGTTGAACTGTCAGCTGAAAATCACCAGTATTAAAATTCCTGTGGTTACAATTAAGAGAGGTGAGCTTTCCCTTAGGTTAAATACCACATTCACCCTTGCTTTAAAAGAGATTAAGAAAAATGAAGTATCACATACAAAAGAAAACTGTGAAGCAGCTTCCAGCTATGCACAAAATGTTAGAGGACTAAAAACCAAAGTTAATGAATTTCTTATCTGTTTACAGCTTCTAGAACATCAAAAGGAATTTGATATAGTATTTCTGTCTGAGCACTGTGTAAATACAGGAATCCATGTACAGCTATAAATTAGCATCCCATTTCCACATGGGACATATGGACAAAGGAGAGGTTGTGATACATGTAAAAAACAAAATCAAGTTCAGATCTATTGAAACCAGTAGTTTCTGCTTAGATTAACAACTGGAAGCACATGTTTGTGAATTGCTGCTATCGGATAAGTAATTTATAATTATTATAGAATGTAGATCCCAACTGGGAAACTTCCAAATATTCATAGAAAATTTTTTAGTCATTATTAAGCTACTTAGCATACAAAAAAGCAAATTATAAACTGTGGAGATTTTAATATTAATTTCCTGAAACATTCAGATAAAAGAAACAATTTAAAAAAGTTACTTAACACTTATAATGTGAGTTCTGTTTTTCAGTTTCCCACCTAAATACCCAAGAAAGTAGGACAACATTTTGATAGGTGAACATGCACAACTAGCCACACCAAATAACTTACCTGATCTCAGTGAACGATATGGAAAGCAGAGTAATAAACTGACAGACAGCATAAAGTTTCAAGGTATTCCCGCAAAAAGCTGACTGGAGAGAGGTGTATACGTGAAAGATGTCATTATAAATTTAATGTATTTATGAATGGATTGCTGTCAACCAGTCGCAGCTCATGCAATATTTACCAATTTGCTACAATGTGGTGGCCTACAGCCTTTTCACTAACAAGGGTTATAATTGTAACTAAATTGAATATATTTATTTTATGCATATAAATTGAAATGTTTAAATATATTTAAATTTTGTTATTAATAGTTCAACATTGTGAGGAATAAAAAACCAATTCCCAAAAATCCCTCGTACTCCATGCGTAAAGCTTTAGAGAGCATTTTACATTTTCCTACAGCACACTCAGGCAATATATTATAAGAACTTGAAAGGGGTATCAACCTGTTTCCACTCATATAGTTTTATTTTACTTATAGTTTCTGTCAATGGAATCAATGGCCTTTGGAAAATCAACAAACATCTTTTGAATTCAGTAATCTGTGGCAAACGATTGACTTCAGTTTAAATATTTGTCCACAACATGATCTGCCCTTCCTAAAACCACCCTGATATTCACCTAAATTGCTCTCTAGTGTTGTTAATACTCTGTTTAGTATAATGTTGGAAAATATGTTATATGCAACTACCTAACCAACAAGTTCAAGGTACCGTATTTGACTGAAACTGAGCCAGTGGACTTCAACTGTTTTGAAGAAACCTATTTCATCCAGTGTCAAATGGAGGCAAAGGCAAAAAGGTAGTTCAAATGTACAGTGAATGATCATACTCATCTAGGAAATGGCAACAAGGGACAGGAAAGGACACCAGATGCACTCAGAGTGTGTGACCAGGCACCTCATTCCACATGTTGAAGAGGCTATTCCAGCATCCACTTGAGGTAACAGAATGCAACCAACTGCAGAGTGTGGCACTCATCAGAAAAAATGATGCCTGTCATCTGGGCTCCAAAGTCATACTTTGATCATTCCAGCAACTGGCAGAGAAGGTTGAGAAGATCTGCCTTGCACACAGAGTTTCAATCAAGCTCACAATTTGCATCATTGTCCACATACCTGATCGTGGCCCCTTGGTTCTGCATTGAGTGGAAGGACTGAACCAGAGACTTTGAAGGTTCTGTGACAAGCGAGGCTGTGACTTCCTGGACTTGTGCCAAACAGTTAAGAACTGGAGGTTCCCCCAAAAAGAATCAGGTGTGTGCTACACTTCAGAGGTTGCTATCCAGGTAGTGGACTGTGTGTGGGAGGACACAAGAGTTTTTTTTGGATTAGGTGACTCTCCATCTAATCCAGATAATGACAGCTGTAGAAAAACCAGGACTGTCAGTGTAAGATCAAAAGAAATGCCTCCTGCAGGTAAAAGTATTAAAAATCTAGTGGTTAATGGCTGAAGTATTCATAACAAAGTGCCTGAGTTCGAAGTTTCCTGAAAAACAGTCAAGCTCACCTAATACTCGGTATGGAAAGCTGGTTGATACCTGAAATATATAGCAGTGAGATTTTTGGAGAAAAATTAAACATATACATCTACATCTACATCCATACTCCGCAAGTCACCTGACGGTGTGTGGCGGAGGGTACCGTGAGTACCTCTATCGGTTCTCCCTTCTATTCCAGTCTCGTATTGTTCGTGGAAAGAAGGATTGTCGGTATGCTTCTGTGTGGGCTCTAATCTCTCTGGTTTTATCCTCATGGTCTCTTCGCGAGATATACGTAGGAGGGAGAAATATACTGCTTGACTCTTTGGTGAAGGTATGTTCTCAAAACTTTAACAAAAGCCCGTACCGAACTACTGAGCCTGCAGAGTCTTCCACTGGAGTTTATCTATCATCTCAGTAACACTTTCGCAATTACTAAATGATCCTGTAATGAAGCGCGCTGCTCTCCGTTGGATCTTCTCGATCTCTTCTATCAACTCTATCTGGTACGGATCCCACACTGCTGAGCAGTATTCAAGCAGTGGGCGAACAAGCGTACCGTAACCTACTTCCTTTGTTTTCGGATTGCATTTCCTTAGGATTCTTCCAATGAATCTCAGTCTGGCATCTGCTTTACCGATGATCAACTTTATATGATCATTCCATTTTAAATCACTCCTAATACGTACTCCCAGATAATTTATGGAATTAACTGCTTCCCGTTGCTGACATGCTATTTTGTAGCTAAATGATAAGGGATCTATCTTTCTATGTATTCGCAGCACATTACACTTTTCTACATTGAGATTGAATTGCCATTCCCTCCACCATGCGTCAATTCGCTGCAGATCCCCCTGCATTTCAGTGCAATTTTCCATTGTTACAACCTCTCGATACACCACAGCATCATCTGCAAAAAGCCTCAGTGAACTTCCGATGTCATCCACAAGGTCATTTATGTATTTTGTCAATAGCAACGGTCCTATGACACTCCCATGTGGCACACCTGAAATCACTCTTACTTCAGAAGACTTCTCTCCATTGAGAATGACATGCTGCGTTCTGTTATCTAGGAACTCTTCAATCCAATCACATAATTGGTCTGATAGTCCATATGCTCTTACTTTGTTCATTAAATGACTGTGGGGAACTGTATCGAACGCCTTGCGGAAGTCAAGAAACACGACATCTACCTGTGAACCTGCGTCTATGGCCGTCTGAGTCTCGTGGACGAATAGCGCGAGCTGGGTTTCACACGACTGTCTTTTTGGAAACCCATGCTGATTCCTACAGAGTAGATTTCTAGTCTCCAGAAAAGTCATTATACTCTAACATCTGCACACATCAAAAGGATAGGCTAGAGGGAAATGGAGGTGGTGTATTTGTCGTAGTAGAGAAGAAATTCAAATACATCAACATAGAAATTGAAACTGCAAGTGTGATTGTTTGGGCAAGACTCAGTATCAGGGGTGGACACAAAATGATAACTGGATCCTTCTATTACCCACCAGACTTATCTCTTGATGTAAACGAAAACATTAGAGAAAACCTCAGTTCACTTGTATTTAAGTTCCTCATTCATACTGTAATCTCTGATGGAGACTTTAATAATCCAACAACCAACTGGAAAATAACAGTTTCATTACTGGCAGGTGTGATAAGACATCATATGAAACATTAATAAATGCCTTCTCTAAAACTACCTAGAACAAATAGTTTGGAACGCCACTCACGATGGAAATACATTGAATCTAATGCAACAAACAGACTTGACCTCTTTGAGAATGTCCACATCAAAACTGGTATTAGTGACTATGATGCAGTTATGACAACAGTGATTACCAAAATACAAAGGATAACTAAAACAGACAGATTGCTGCTTACCATAAAGAAGACATGTTATGTGCAGAGAGGCACAATTAAATAGTGTTTCAGCCACAGCCTTCATCAGTCAGGAGAGAGACCCACTATTCACATACACCAGCAAGCACACCTCTCACACACATTACCACCAATTCCAGCATCTCTGGTTGGAATGCAACTATCATGTGGGATGCAAGCAACAGTCTGGAGGAGGTGGGGATAATAGTGTACAGGTGGGGAGAGAGACAAACACTGTCTGGTGGAGTGTGCAGGGACTAGAATGCCAACAGGCACAGCATCAGAAGGTTTGGGGACAGGGAGGTGGGGATAGAAAAGGAGCAAAAAAGGAGAGGAGTGGGGAAAGACAGGTGGATGCATTGGCAGAGGGCTGCAAATAAACAGGTGGGAGATGAGAATTGGGAGGAGATGTAGGACGGAAGTGGTGGAAACTGCTGGGTGGAGTGTGTGGGGGCAGTATATTACTGTTGGTTGGAGCAAGAATAATTATGGGAGAGGAGACAATGTTGTAACAATAGCTCCCATCTGCACAGTTCAGAAAAGCTGTAGGTGGAAGGAAGGATCCTGATGGCTCGGATAGTGAAGCAGCCATTGAAATCAAGTGTGTTATGTTCAGCTGCATGTTGTGCCGCAGAGTGGTCAACTTTGCTCTTGGCCCCAGTTTTGGGTGGGCAATGGAACGCCACTTTAGGAATGGTGGGAAGTACCTTGGGTAGGATGTGTCTCATTTTAAGACATGATGATTGCTAATCAAAGCCCTGGTGAACGATGTGGTTCAGTTGTTCCAGCCTGTGGTGGTACTGGGTGATGTACGGGACTCTCCTTTGTAGCTGGTTTTTGGGGGTGGTGAGAGGATTGCAGGTGTGAGGAGAAATGGCATGGGAGATCTGTTTGCAGACTAGGACAGGTGGATAGCGCCTATCCATTTAGGCCTTGGTGAGACCCCCAGTATATTGAGCAACGGAGTTGTTGTCAATGCAAATACACTGTCTCAAGGTGGCCAGGCTGCATGAGAGGATTTTTTGGTATTAAAGGGATGGCAGCTGTCAAAATGCAAGTACTGTTGGTGGTTCGTGGGTTTAATGTGGGCAGAGGTGTGGATAGAGCCATCAGAGAGGAGGACATCAACATCTAAAAGGTGGGACGTTGGGTTGAGGAGGACCATATGAAACAGATGGGAGAGAAGGTGTAGAGGTTATGAAGGAAAGGAGGCAGGGTGTCTTGTCTCGAAGTCTAAATCATGAAGATATCATCATTGCACCTGGACCAGACTATGAGTTTGATGTTTGGGGAGGATATAAAGGTCTCCTCTAGATGGCCAATGGAAATTTTGACATAAGAGGGTGCCATGCAGGTGCCCATTGCTGTGCCACGGATTTGTTTATATACCCGCCCTTCAAATGAAAAATAGTTGTTGGTTACGATAAAGTTAGCAAGGTGTGTGAGGAATGAGGTAGCGAGTTTGGAGTCTGAAGGACATTGGGAAAGGCAGTGTTCAATAGCGGTAAGACCATGGGCACAAGGAATGTTGGTGCATAGAGAGGTGGTGTTAACAGTGATGAGTAGGGATCCAGGAGGTAAATGGATGGGGATGGTGGAGAGTTGTGAAGGAAGTGGTTCTTGTCTTTGATGTGGGAGGCTAGATTACAGACAATTGGTTGGAGGTGTTGGTCAATGAGGGCCGAAATTCTTTCAATGGGGTCATAATAACCACCCACAATTGGATGTACACGATTGGTGGGTTTGTGGATTTTGGGGAGCATGTAGAAGGTGGGTGTGCAGGGTGTCATAGGGTTGAGGAGGGAAATGGGTTCAGGGGAGATGTTCTGGGACTAAGGCTTTAAGCAGGGATTGGAGGTTGTGTTGGACTTTTGTGATGGGTTCATTCTGGCAAGAGTTTATAGGTGGAGAAGTCAGATAACTGGCAGAGGCCTTCTGCTAGACAGTCACTGCGATTCGTAACAACAGTGGTGGAACCTTTGTCTGTGGGTAGTATGATTAAGTCACAATTTGTTTTGAGGTTGTGCATGGGTGTTCTTTCTTCTACTGAAAGGTTGATGTTCTGGGGAAGGATGGCGAGGCTATGTTGGAGATAAGGAATTCCTGGAAGGTGACCAGCAGGTGGTTAGGTGGGAGGGAGGGAGGGAGGGAGTGGGGCGGGAGGATCACAGTTGGATGCTTGTATGAACTGAAAGAGGCAGGGTTCAATGTTGAAATTAGGGTGGATTTGATTGGAGGGATTGGCAGCAAAGAAGTGCATCCATTGCAAGGATTGGGAGGAGAGTAAGTCTTTGATAAATTCAGCATAGTTAAATTTGGGTGGAGGGCTAAAAGTGAGGCCTTTTGATAGGACTGAAACTCCCGTGGAGCCGAGGGTTCTGATGGAAGGGTAAAAACAGTGTAATGGGAATGTTTTGGCTCTGGATATGGTGGAGAGCTGGTAGGGAATTTTTGGGGATGGGGCAAGTTGAAAAGGATGGCTACATAGGGTTTAGCTGATATGAGGGGTGGACAAGGAGGAACACTGTGGGTACAAAAAGGGTTGGAAGTGGTGCCCCGGTGTGGCAGTAGGATGTCAGTAGGTTGGATAACTTATGAAGGTGGTGTCTTTAATGCTCCTCCAAGCACTGGACAGCAAGAGATTCAATTTCAGAATTTCAGGTAATGCAGAGTAGTAGTATCTTGCACAGGGAACAGATGTGGTTCTGGAACAATAAGAAAGGCATATATGGAACAGTAAGAAAGGTACATATGTTCAGTGAACTAGATAAAAATCATTAGTGTCATATCTCAGTGAGGAACTTGAAACCTGCAGTACAGGGCAGGAGCAAGTAGAAGAATTATGGCTCAAGTTTATAAGAATGGTCGACCATGCACTAGATAGATATGTACCCAGTAAAACAGTTCATTATGGGAAGGACCCCCCATGGTATGTAGTCACTGTAAGGAACTTTAAAAGAAACAGAGACTACACAAAATGAGTGTAAAACAAAGCATACAACTATAAACAGAGAGATGCTGAAATAAACATGTTTGGCTTTCAAGAGAGCAATGCGTGAAGCCTTCATGACTTCTGTAGCAGAATATTGTCAAATGACATTTTACAAAATCCAAAGAAATTCTGGTCATATGTAAAGATTATTAGTGGCACCAAAGTTAGTGTCTAGTTCCTAATGAATGACACAGGAACTGAAATTGAGGGTAGCAAAGTTAAAGCTGAAATGCTTAACTTTGTTGTCAAATGTTCTTTGGCAAAGAAAAACCCTGGAGAATAGCCCCGATTTAATCCTCATACCACGGAAAAGCTGAATGAAATCAGTGACATTGAGAAACAGCTGAAATAGTGTCAAACTGAACAAAGCTCCAGGGCCCAAAGGAATTCCTATCAGATGCTATGCAGAATTTGAGGATGAGTTAGCCCTTCTTCTAAATACGATCTATTGTAGATCCCCCATACAAAAAACCATGCCCAGTAGGTGGAAGAAAGTACCACAGGCCACACCCATCTACAAAAGGGTAGTAGAAGTCATCCACAAAACTACTGTTCCATATCCCTGAAATTGACATGTTGTAGTATCTTACAACATACTCCGAGTTCAAACATAATGAGATATCATGAAAAGAATGACCTCCTCAACGCTAACCAACGCTAACATCAGTCATGTGAAACCCAATCACACTTTTCTCACATTACATACTGAAAGCTTTGTGTCAAGACAGTCAGGTAGGTGCAATATTTGTCAGTTTCCAAAAAGCATTTGAGTCAGTACCACACCTACGCTTACTGTCAAAAGTTCAATCATAAGGGGTATCAAGTGGAATTTGTGACTGGATCAGTAAGTTGGATAACTTATGAAGGTGGTGTCTTTAATGCTCCTCCAAGCACTGCAGTATCAGTTGCAAAGTGATTTAGAAAAGATTGCTGTATGGTGTGGCAGGTGACACTAAATAACGAAAAGTGTGAGGTGATCCACATGAGTTCCAAAAGAAATCTGTTAGAATTTGATTACTCGATAAATAGTACAATTCTCAAGGCTGTCAATTCAACTAAGTACCTGGGTGTTAAAATTACAAACAACTTCAGTTGGAAAGACCACATAGATAATATTGTGGGGAAGGCGAGCCAAAGGTTGCGTTTCATTGGCAGGACACTTAGAAGATGCAACAAGTCCAATAAAGAGACAGCTTACACTACACTCGTTCATCCTCTGTTAGAATATTGCTGCGCGGTGTGGGATCCTTACCAGGTGGGACTGACGGAGGACATCGAAAGGGTGCAAAAAAGGGCAGCTCGTTTTGTATTATCACGTAATAGGGGAGAGAGTGTGGCAGATATGATTCACGAGTTGGGATGGAAGTCATTAAAGCAAAGACATTTTTCGTCACGGCGAGATCTATTTACGAAAAGATCTATTTACGAAATTTCAGTCGCCAACTTTCTCTTCGAATGCGAAAATATTTTGTTGAGCCCTACCTACATAGGTAGGAATGATCATCAAAATAAAATAAGAGAAATCAGAGCTCGAACAGAAAGGTTTAGGCGTTCATTTTTCGCGCGAGCTGTTCGGGAGTGGAATGGTAGAGAGATAGTATGATTGTGGTTCGATGAACCCTCTGCCAAGCACTTAAATGTGAATTGCAGAGTAGTCATGTAGGTGTAGATGTAGATGGATTGAGGACATTTTGTAGGGCAGAAGCAGCATGTTCTCTTGGATGGAGAGTCATCATCAGATGTAGAAGTAACTTCAGGTGTGCCCAAGGGAAGTGCGTTGGGACCCTTGTGGTTCATGTTGTATATTAATGGCCTTGCGGGCGATAACAGTGACCTCAGATTTTTTGCAGATGACATATAATGAAGTAGTGTCTGAAAGAAGCTGCATAAATTTCCAGTCAGATCTTGGTAAGTGTTGCAAAGGATGGCAACTTGCTTTAAATGTTCAGAAATGTAAAGTTGTGCACTTCACAAAACAAAGAAACATAGTTTCCTATAACTATGACATCAAGGAGTCACAGTTGGAACTGACCAACTCATACAAATACCTGGATGTAACCTTTGTAGGAATATGAAATAGAATGATCACATTGGCTCATTTATGGGTAAAGCAGGTGATAGACCTTGGTTTATTGGTAGAATTCTGGGGACATGCAACAAGTCTACTAATGAGATTGCTAACAAATCATTTGTGAGATTCATTCAAGAATATTGCTCAAGTGTGTGGGACTCACATCAAGTAGTACTAACATGGGATATTGTATGTATACACATAAGGGCAGCACGAGTGGTCATGGGTTTGTTTGACCTGTGGGAAAGTGTTACTGAGATGCTGAAGAAACTGAATTTGCAGACTCTTACAGGCAGGTGTAAACTAACCCAAGAAAATCTACTAAGCAAGTTTCAAGAACTGGCTTTAAATGACGATTCTAGGAATATACTATAACCCCCTATGTATAGCTCACATACAGATCATGAGGACACGATAAGAGTAATTACAGCACACACATACAGGCATTCAAATTGTCATTCTTCCCTCAGTCCACGTGTGAATGGAATGGGAAGAAACCCTAATAACTAGCACAATGGGACGTACCCTCTGCCGTGCACTTCACGGAAGTTTGCACAGTATAGATGTACATGTAGATGTAGATTGCAAAGAAATTCCTCTGTAGTTGTAAACATTTCATTTATTACCTTTGTTATGATGTGGATGTATCAAAGCCACCTTCTACCCTCTTGGGAGTTTTTCTGTTTTCCAATTTTCTCAAACATTTTCTTTTTTTATTTTATTTATTTATTTTTTTCATGGGGTTTTAGTATTCAAGCTTATAGATCAGTTCTAGACAATGAAGAAGCTGATCAAAATTATTTTGCAATTATTTTGAAATATTCAGTGTTATGTAAGCCAAATCATTGAGCCTTGTCCCACACCCCTTAGTTGTTAGATTTACATTTTAAGGAGATCTAAATAACCCTTTAAATATCGCTTTCCCATCCAAAGATCTACCGGAAAATGGCCTGTTTAGCAGATCATCTATACAAAACAGTTTCATATTAAATCTCTTCATATACACACTTTTTTACCGCCATCTAGACCATAGCATTTTGACTTACAAGCATAGTAATCATAACTAAATTTAATATATCAAACAATGGAAACTCCAGGTATGAATATTAACACTTCAGGAAAAGATGGATTACTGCTTACTGTAAAGATGACACTAAGTTGCAGACAGGTACACTTAAGAGACATTTACACATAAGCTTTGGGCCACAGCCTTCATCAGAAAAAGAGAAACACACATCATTCATTCACACAAGCAAGCTCACCTCAGATGGTATCACTCCACAGTTATTCATATGATCCTACAGAAGGTGCCCCCACAAGAGGTTTTTTCTATGCAAGCATCACTTCACAGGAACATTTTACAATGTTACGAGGTGAGTAAATGACCAGTAACTACTGACAGGTTTCAAGTTATTTTTAGATTTCATGGGAAACAGGAAAGTAAATGAGATACCTTTTCTTCCAATCCAGATCTTACATTTAAATGGAGCACCATTATTCAATAAACATTTAAATTGATGAGTCTAACCAAGGGAATCATATAGACTGTTCAGCAGTTTTGCTTCACTGCACACTTAGTGTTGGATGTTCCATCAGCGGCCCAGGCAAACGGCATTAGGTGTAAGGCTCTGCCGTGGCCAACAGCAGTCATACGGCATCAGGCGTGTGCATCGGCTGCGGCCTGCTAGCCATGCTACAGTCAACATGCCTAGGCACTGGCGGCACATCAATTTTGAGCAGTGTATGTACTTTTGCTCTGATTCAGTAAGTGCCAATGCATTATTAGTCAGGTGTAACTAATACAGTAAGTGTTTCATAACATGTAAGATGCTTTCCTTCTTCAGCAAGGACAGGTTAGGTCGATCTCTTTCTTCTAGGTGAAAAGACATTTGAAAATCTGGACAAATGAACCAGCTGCACAGCATCTAAAGATGCTTTTGTGGACCAAATATCATCACAGTTGACATATTCTTGTATTTCATTTCTACACAGATGAGTAGTAAAGTTACTTGGAAGTGGCAGGATGAGTGGCTGTGACCAATGAACAAGTTGTGATTTTCAAACCCATCGTTCTTTGATGGAAGTCTTTCTTACTCATCTGAATACGGGAGCTTCTGATTACAAATAGTATCTCCTCTGACAGAAACCACCAACACTGTCACATAACTGTGTCAGTAAGTTTAGCTAAACCTATCATATCTTGACAAGAGAGAATACACAGATTTTTCCAATGTTAGCCCTACATTTCATGTCATGATGAGACGATATTGGTACAAATTTTTAAAATCTGCATAGTCTCTGGACTCCTTAAATTGGTGGTAAGTCTTAGCATGTTCCTAAAATAGTTATTGGCTAATTACACTGTATAAGCTACTGTGAAAAATTCATTTTAGCAAGATTTTTTAACTAAATTTGTAGGTTTTGTATGCAACTGTCACACACATGCATGCGTGTGCATTGAAAGCAAGAAGTGTGTGACACATTCTCTATCAAATTGTAGCACTTATGTTTCAGACATTTTAAACACACTCACCTCTATATACACTGAAGTTTAATCACAAGAATACGAAAGCAAAAAGTTGATGTATATAACAGAGCTCATCAACTTAGCACAATTTGTATAAATCAACTCCAGTTAACTAGTTTGAGTTCTCCGACATCAACAATAGGAAGATATTTTTCCACTTACTGCATTACAAACTTTTTCAATTAGATTATATCGTCATGGTTTTAATTAACAGGTGAAGTTATTGTGGAAAGATCCAAGAAATGTTGGTTGGAAAGAGAAAGTAGCATATCGCTGGCTGCTGCTTCACCGTCCACGAATAGGACTCATCCGTCTTCGTATATTTGAAGGAGAGCATATGGTAGCAGACTCTGGAAACATCTACGACTCGTCACTAAAGGGTGGAAGACTAGGAGTTTTCTGCTTCTCTCAAGAAATGATAATATGGTCAGATCTCGTGTACAGATGCAATGGTAAGTTAAGTCAATATTTTCCTTTTATGTAGCTATCAAACAAGACAAAAATTACAAGGAATAACAAAAAAAACTTACCTTAAACATATTTAATTATATTTGTGAAGATGCTTTAGCAGAAATTAATTCTGGAAACTAAATCATGTAGCAATCTAACTTATCACAGTATTGCAAAATACTATTATTTTGTCCAGAAGTAACTTGAAGGTACTTCTTATGAAGTCAGCAGCGACACAATTAGCAGAGTAGAAATATTTGCTTCCTCTCTCTCTCTCTCTCTCTCTCTCTCTCTCTCTCTCTCTCTCTCTCTCTCGCACACACACACACACACACACACACACACAAGCATGCAAGCAAATGCAACACGACTCCACTGCTTGATTATAAGATAAAAAGTGTTTAATGTCTGCTGTGGGAAGACTGCATTATAAACTGAACAGAAAAATGTTGATTTTAAGAAACAATGG
The DNA here is from genome assembly GCF_023898315.1 of Schistocerca nitens. Taxonomy (NCBI): domain Eukaryota; kingdom Metazoa; phylum Arthropoda; class Insecta; order Orthoptera; family Acrididae; genus Schistocerca; species Schistocerca nitens. The sequence continues at coordinate 171,594,366 of NC_064619.1, forward strand.
TAAAATTGAGTTTCAAGGTTGTACAGTGCACAGGCTCCACTGGTGTTCACACTCAGAAACAGATCTGATGATGTGTTCTTCATGTTACCTGTGTTAAATCATTATAATTTTTTAAATGGAGCCAAGTTACGTGAAAAATCCTCAGAACAGAAGATCAAGAGTCTTGAAATCAAACAACAAAGTCATGGAGAGCCAAAAGCTGTTGCTTCAAAACTACAATGTGAGCAGGTGAACTGAACATTGCACTCAACCAATCAAATAAATTTGTCTTACACTAATTTAATGGAAGAAACAAAAGTTTACTGATTTTTTGAGGTTAGCTTACTTCATCAAGATTGATTTTGATGTTGGAGAAAATGTGTATAGTTTTATCAATAGTCGAATTATTTGCACTGCTCAGAAAATAAGTGATACCATGGAGGAAAACATATAATTTCAGAAGTGTTGAGACAACATAAAATAGGGATTTTCTTGGATAGTCGAAGATAATCTACAAAAAAATTAGCCTTAGATAATCAGACTGGGAAAACAGTAAACTAAGACAGTTAAAAATTTGATATGGCGGACACGAAAATCCTGAAATTGATGGACAGCATGGCTCCATAACATATGTCAATAAGCATTTTTAGCAGGTACTCACAAAGCAAACTCTGACTTAACAGAATTTTTGTCTTGATTTAAAAATCCATAAACTTGTAATTTTTATATTAAGTAACATTGAAAAATGAAATCACTAACCCAGCTTCCATATGACTGAGTTCAGTTAGAATTGATCTGTACTCAAGATGTAACAATAATTTCCATTTTCACGCAAAATCTTTTTGTTATATTAGTCCTAAAATTAGGCGTACAACCTGGAAGTTGTATGTAGATGAAAAGTTCTCAACCTGGAGTGAAAAAAAACTATTTTTAGATAAAAAATGCATTTATTTCTCAATGTACTGTCATTTTAGGTCATCGGATTTTGTCCAGTACATAGATTCAAATACTGAAGGCCAATTATGTAAAGTCTACAAAACATTAATCTGTGACTGCATAACCTGTTAATACGATCAAAAAGTTTTCTAGCAGCAAGTTTCCTCAGGTGTGGGAATAAGTGGAGCAATAAGGTGATAAAAAGTCCGGAGAATATGGTGGACTCTTTCTTAAGTGTGATATTCTCGATGCAGCTATGAGCAGATTTGAGACTGCTCTTGTAATGTTTGCCACTCCACAATCATGTTACAAAAAACATCATTGTGTTGATTCACCTGCACTATCTTTATGATTGCCTGCTGTGGGTTCAATAGCTTTTATCAGCAAAGCGAATTCATCCTGAACATAGAATTTTATATTTTTGAGCTTCTTCCATTAATTTAAAATTAACTACTTACACCCATCCCAACTTTTTTGCATGTTACTGAGCATAAATGGAAGTATTTAAACACTACTTAAATTCAGTACAAGTACACAAAAATGAAATTTGTGGACTCAGAAATATTTCATTGAGGTTATATTTGTAGTTGCATTTGCACCATCAAAATGACATAAAGGTCTTTAAATTAAGTAACCAAATGTAAGTCATGAGGATTACTCAAGGAAGTCACAGAGGGAAGCACTTGAAAAGAAATGATGAATGAATGTCGTGAATAAGCCCTCTCAGCTATCAATTTTTTATGCACTTACAGACATACTACAAACCAGTCATTGAATTTTCCTGACTGTAGTAGGCCAAAAGGAAATTACTTTTGATGAAATTACTCATTTTCAGATATGTCATCTTTTTTCTTGGCCCCTACTTAAAAATGTAAACAAGAATTTTGTTAGTAACACACAACAGGAAAGCGTATGGTGGTTGTCATTATGTAAGAAAATGGCATTCCTGTAACAGGAGTTAAATGAAATTAGACAAATGGCAATGGCCTCTGCTAACCCACCCCCCACCCCTACACCCACCCACCTCTTTCAGATTCTTGGTCCCATCAATACCTTACAGCAATACAATGATTTCCTTAGAATATCTTCTGTTATGGAGATGTGTAATTGCAATTTTCATTTAATTTTCTTTTCTTTTAACAGATAATGTACCAGAGGCAATATACAGGGAACTGCCACCACGACTCCGACAAGAAGTCCATGTTGATACGAGCAGGCCACCCCAAACGTGAAGAAAGAGTGTGAAATTGTGAGATGACTGTTTCATGAGAAATAGTGCTTCAAACATGAGAAACATAAGATTTTTCAGAGTATGGAGTCAAATAATTGTTTTGTGTGCAACGTGCTCAAGATGAACTCTTTGACAGTGTTGTAAATGAAGCACAGGAATGAAGTGATTAAGCAACACAAATCCATTGCCAAATACTGATGGGACTGTTACAGTGACAAGGTTCCATGAACTAACATCAGTAATGAAAAAAATTCTTCCATTTACTGACACATAATAACGTGGAACATTCATTATAAAAAGAAAAAATATTTTTGTGGAAGAGACATTAAATTTTTACTAATAGCTCATATTTAACTCTGAAACCCTACAGGTATTTCTCGTGGGTAATTTATTGTCATGATTTTAAAATGGAGCATATCTGCAGAAAAATTAGCGAATAATGTACATGTGATATATCAAACATAGTGTGCATTAACGCCTTTTTAAGGTCTATATCTTTTCTATAAAAACTTTATTCCACCCAGTTGTCTGATACATTATTTTTGTTCTGAACCACTCTAATTTGTCAAACTATCTACCTAATCTTTAACAAATACAGTGTTACTCTCCGTTACAGAAAACTTCAACAAACATCAGTCATAATATAAAACTTTATAAATCTAGCTTCAGATAATTTGTCCTGATATTTCCATAATAATACCCATGTTGTCTCTCTATAGCACTAGTGCCAACAATACTTGTGCTACAGTCATCATCATCATCATCATCATCATCTTGGACAGTTTCCAGCCACTGGCTGGGTCTGTCGGGAACACAAGCCTCTCCATCGTGTTCTGTCTTTCCACCATTCCCCCTCTTCCACCTTCATCCAGTTCTCTCCTCTTCTCGTCACACATTCCTTCACTCCCTTCACCCATCTATCTCTTGGTCTTCCTCTGGGCCTCTACCCCTCCAGTTGCGGATCAAACATCCTCTTTGGAATTCTTCCCTCATCCATTCTCTTCATGTGTCCATACCACTGCAGTCTTGATTTTTCTATCCTGTCCTGTACTGGTTCCTCCTTTAGTCTTTCCCTCACATACACATTTCGCAATCTGTCCCGTCTTGTTACACTCAACCTGCTCCTCTGGAACTTCATTTCACTAGCCTGTATTCTACTTTTGTCGCTTTTGTGCATTACCCATGTCTCACTTCCGTATGCCAATATGGGGACAAAGTAGGTTCAGTATATAATTCCCTTGGATTTCTGTGGCACCTCCTTGCTCCAAATAAGCCCCCTAATGCATTTGTAGAACTGCCCTGCTTTTCTGCACCTTTCATTTATTTCCATTGCGTTTCCCCCCCTTACTTTCAATCATGCTTCCCAGGTACTTGAAGTTCTCTACCACTTGTAGTTTTTCCCCTCCACAAGTCTTTGACAATAAATAAATAAATAAATCTGGCTAGCCCCCCCTCAACGCACCTTAGAAGCTGGTTCTTACCTCACTGAAACATGTTGCAAATACAAAGTTATTTATTGTATTTTTGCAAGTTTCCACAGAAAAAGTCTATAATAAAATAAATTAATACCAAGCAATGCACATTCCATGGAAATTCAAACAGGTTTCCTGAGTTTGACTTCCAAGAAGGAAGCCTTGCAAAAGCTAGTGAACTAGATTTTATTACAGTCTGTTCACATTTGAAGCAAATCCATGCAGAAGGGTGCATTGACTTAATAGGTGACAGTTGATCTTATCGCATATGGCAGCTATTTTTGGCAACTGATCAATTACTAATTCAGCCTGGCTAAATGCATTTGATTTTTTCTTGTAATCTCACTAAGATTGTGACAATGAGTACATTTAATTTCTTGAGTCCAGAAAGGGTGTTCTATGCATAAGCTACAACTACTCTCTTGTTTCATGCTGCAGACTGTTACTTCAGCTACCTCGTGTTAAACTGCTTAATGGTGACACATCATCCTTAAAAGAGGTCTTCGTCTCCCCCTTCTTAAATGAAGCTACGTAGTCACAAAAAATGTTAAGAAAACCACTACTGAAGACTTTTGAAGAAAACAATAAAAACAAACTTCACTTTTAATCTAGTTAGGAAAGTTCTAACAGAATTTAAATAATTTACGAGTAAAGGAGACATTCAAATAGCAGATGCATTGAGTCATCAATAAGCTTGCACAGAAGAGAATACAGCGGGGCAACTGTTGCTTCATGTGGGGCAATTAGAGGAAGAAACAGGTCTGTATATACTCTAAAGACACAAACAACAGCACAACCACAACGAACCGAAGTTTATTCTTCTTTCACATGCAAACAAACAACAGCTGAGAACATAGACACAAACATTGAAACAATCGAGGTAATGATAAAAACAGTTGCTGACAATAAATATAAACACGAGAACGAGTGCCTGTTGCACTGCACTTATAAAGAGGAGAGCTTGGTAAATGGCGCAGCAGATGCTGTGCCCTGCGAACAAGTCATATGGCACTTCCTGGCAGATTAAAACTGTGTGCCCGACCGAGACTCGAACTCGGGACCTTTGCCTTTCGCGGGCAAGTGCTCTACCAACTGAGCTACCGAAGCACGACTCACGCCCGGTACTCACAGCTTTACTTCTGCCAGTACCTCGTCTCCTACCTTCCAAACTTTACAGAAGCTCTCCTGCGAACCTTGCAGAACTAGCACTCCTGAAAGAAAGGATATTGTGGAGACATGGCTTAGCCACAGCCTGGGGGATGTTTCCATTCTGGAAACATCCCCCAGGCTGTGGCTAAGCCATGTCTCCGCAATATCCTTTCTTTCAGGAGTGCTAGTTCTGCAAGGTTCGCAGGAGAGCTTCTGTAAAGTTTGGAAGGTAGGAGACGAGGTACTGGCAGAAGTAAAGCTGTGAGTACCGGGCGTGAGTCGTGCTTCGGTAGCTCAGTTGGTAGAGCACTCCGCGAAAGGCAAAGGTCCCGAGTTCGAGTCTCGGTCGGGCACACAGTTTTAATCTGCCAGGAAGTTTCATATCAGCGCACACTCCGCTGCAGAGTGAAAATCTCATTCAAGTCATATGGCACACTGCAAGTGGCCTTTGGTGGCTGGCCCACGCAGATGCTATCGGCAGAATATTCGAAGAGTAATGTACCAGCACGTATCTAAACATTACATACAAGGTTGTATTATCTTTATCTCCTTGGGGAAAGGGCACTCATCTGCTGAGGGTTTTGGGGCAACTGTTGAAACATCCACAGTATCTGCAGCGGACGCTGCAGGCGACAATGGCAGTGCCGGAACTGAGTGGGGGAAGAAGGGGCATGGCCATGGACACACGTGGCAGCTGATCCCTTGCAAACTACCATAGGAGAGGACTGGTGATAAGGGTGCTAATTGTATCTGGATGTCCAGTTTGTCAACATGGTGAAACTGTGCTGATGTTTCTGGTACCAGTCGCTCGGTCAGGGGCACCAGTGTGGGAGGACCTGAAGAACCATCGGGAAAGCCTGACAGCAGACACCAGGGGAGCTGGACCCTAGAGGAAAGACAGGAGGTGGCAACATCCGCAAGGAGGGTGTGTCTGCTGCCAAAGCAGGGACACGCCACAAGGCTGGGACAGGTGCTAAGGGAGGAGGCAAAGGTGGATGGCCAGCAGCCATCACTGTGGTACAAGGACACAGTTGGTCATAGCGGTGTGCCACCAGCCCATCACTGGTGCACACTACTGAGGCAGCGGCCTCAGCAGCTGTGGACCACTGTGGTCAGTGGCCACATCCCCAAGCCAACACCACGGAGCCAGAAGTGAACTGCGATGAGAGCTGTGCTGACGCACTGTTGGGGCAGCTTGAGCAGATGCAGGAGGGTGGGTGACTGGTGACCGTGGAGCATCTTGGCAAGACTCCGACTCCTCACAAGTGTAAAACTGTAGGATCTCCAGAAGTGTGTCACGGTGTTGTCTGTAGAGGAGTTCGCAACATACTTCTTAATTTGAAACTCAAACATGTGGGCAAGATGTTCCACCTCACCATTACATTAGGGATGAAAATGAGGAACAGTTACGTGGCAAATGTCTTGAGGGGTGCAGGAATCGTGGAACATCTGAGATATAAACTGTTGACTGTTATCTGCCATAAGCATTTAAGGCAACGCTTCAATGGGCAAACAACGCTTCAATGGGCAAAATTTTAGAGGGAGGCCTGAATTGTAGCCATGGCTGTCATAGAAGGACATTGGATAAGATACGTGATGCTGCGGTGTGGGCCACGGAGAGAGCTTCGCCTGTGCCACTGTCTGTTGGGCAGCACAACGACAGCAGGCTGCGACAAGATACCCAATGTGCCAATGTACCAATAACTCAGTACTCGAGACCTCCCAATGTCCCTGATGTAGCTGTCAGAGCACATCTTGTCATAGAGTGACTGAGATCACAACCCTGGACTACAGTCCATACATAGCTATGAGAACACCATCAAATACTGCAAGGCAATGAAGAAGAGCAAATAGTTATGCAAAGTATCAGAAGAAGCCAAGACAGTGCATCGGCATTCGTATATGGAATGGTAGGCAAAAAATTGTATTTTGTAGTTATAGTGAGATAGAAACTAGGCCCATTGATGCAGCCGATGTGTTGCTTCGTTTGGCAATTGAGCAGAAGGATTAAACTATGAAAGCAAGGGCTTGTGGTCAGTAATGAGGTGGAACTTAGACTCACACAAGAACACATGAAGCTTTTTGAAGGCCTAGACAATAGCAAGCACTTCCTTTTCAACTTAGGAGTAGTGTTGCTGAGCAGAGTTGAGCATTTTTGGCGCATAAGCTACCTGATGTTCGGAACCATTCATAGCCAAAATAAGGCAAGGGCGAGGATGGAAAGTAGCCAAACAGGGGGCAGAATGTAATTTAGATATCAAAAGCATGAATGCGCACTCACAGGCCAGCATCCACTAAAAAGGAATGTTCTTGTAGAGCAACTTGGAGAGGGGACGGGCCAACGCAGCTGCACCCGGAATAAACTTGTGATAGGAAGCAATTTAACCAAAAAATTCTTGGAGTTCTTTGACATCTGTAGGGCAAAGCACAGCTGTGACAGTGGCAACATGACGGCATATAGGCTTAACACCATCTTGAAAAACCTCAAACCCCAAATACACAATGGATGGCTGAAAAAAATGTGACTTGGTCAAGTTGCATTTCAACCATGTAGTATGTCAGACCATGAACAAGGTGCATTAACTTATATAACAGCTCTTGTGTGGATGCACCTGTCATGATAATGTCATCGCAGCTCGAAATGGACATCATATATTGTTTAAAAAAAAGTGAAAGAAATCACCTAGGTGCTAGCCTCACCAAATGTAAGTGGTGATATTGATATAACCTGAAGAGAGCATGGTAATCTAATCACGAGAAGCCACTTAGAATCCTCATCCAATGAAACCAGTAAATAGGCTTCATATAAATTAGTTTTGGAGAAAACTAGCCCAAAGCAAGTTTAGCCAATAAGTCGTCTGGACAGGGCGAAGAGCAGGTGCCAACAATAGATTGAGCACTAACCGAAATTTTAAATTTGTCACAGAGGCAAAGCTGACCAAATGGTTTTTAAAACTGTGTGCCAGACTGAGGCTTGAACTTGAGACCTTTGCATTTCATGGGCAAGTGCTGGGGTAGCTCAAATGGTAGAGCACTTGGCTGCGAAAGGCAAAGGTGCCGAGTTTGAGTCTCAGTCCTGCACACAATTTTAATGTCAGGAAGTTTCATATCAGCACACACTCTGCTGCAGAGTGAAAATTTCATTCTGTGTTTATTATTGTTTGTCACCTTACGGTCCAGTGTGGCACAGAGGCCACATTTGTATGGCAGCCACATTGTCCTCCCCGGGAACTGAATGAAGCCTGACGACCATGAGCATGAGCCAATGTATCAATGTCACTCCTAGTGGCCGTCTGATCACCAGCAGAATGAGATACCTCAGAATACTGAGAAATATTTAACACTTCAGCGAAAGATGGATTCTCGAACTGTAGTGTCCTTTGATACACCCCCTCTCAGAAGCCAACCAAATGATGATGCCACTGACCATAGAATCAACATTGGGTTCATGATGAGCATCAGTAACAAACTGACAACTGCAACTGAGGTTGCAGAATTCAGCCACCCAAGCCTGGTAAGACTGAGAGAGCTGTTTATGACATCGATAGAACTCTACATGCATTGCAATGACATGTACATTAATGGTAATAATTTGACAACAGTTTACACATTTTGTTGAATGAAAGCAACACATGTTCTTGGAGCAGAGCTAACTGGCACAGCAACTGGTAGGTCCAAGGAGAAATCCAAGAAAGGAACAAAGCCTTACACATGCCTGCATCAGTGACACAAAAGCGAGGAAGTGTTGCCGAAGCCACTTCTCGTGAACCTCCCAGTCTCCAGCCGCACTGTTGTAAGGGAAAAGAATGGCAGATAAGCCAACGGCATGGAAGCCTACAAAGCCATGTGGCCAGCAAGTCCCTGATAGCAACCTGTAAGACCCTGCTGCTGCTCGAGGAGTGCAAATTCTGCAAGGTCTGCAGGAGAGCTTCTGTGAAGTTTGGAAAGTAGGAATTGAGGTGACACTTCCTGGCAGATTAAAACTGTTCGCCTAACCGACAAAGGTCCCAAGTTTGTGTCTCGGCCCAACACACAGTTTTAATCTGCCAGGAAGTTTCATATCAGCACACACTCTGCTGCAGAGTGAAAATCTCATTCAGGAACTGAGGTACTTGGGTCGAGTGTCTGCACCTTATACCACCATTGTCTAAAGAAATGTTAGTTTCTTGATTTGGTAATGAGCTTATGTAAAGTTGTTGGGTACATGTGTTATGAACACGGGAACCCACAGAAATTTTTCCAAGAGGGGACAAGATTCAAAATTTGTCAGTTTTGATATAACTAACACAATGAATTTGAAAATGTGTCTTGCCCCATTAACTAAATTTGACAAGAAGTATAGAAAACTTGTTGTATTTCAAAATGTTAGTAGTTATCTTAAAACACAATGAAACTTCCAGGTTGGAATATCAACAATGTAGGAAAAGATAGATTGCTACTTACCACAAAGATGAAACATTACATTGCAGACAGGAATAATTAAAAGACAAACTATCAGCCACAGCCTTCGTCAGCAAAATAAAAACACACACCATACATTCACACAACCAAGCACACTTTACGTGTATGTGACCGCCAACTCCAGCAGCTCAGGCCAGAATACAACTGTCACATGGAATGGAAGCAGCAATCTTAGTTATCTTAAGGTAGATTACTTAGGCACCTAAACGGCAAGCATATTTCAATAATGCAAAGTACATCTTTTTGTGTTGTTAATATTCAACAATCTCAAATTACATCCTCATATGGTTCAATCCAGACTATCCAACAAGTTATAAAATAAAGCTGGAAAATATTAACAAAATTATTTATTCATACTCTGAAAATGTTAGTTGTAAACTGAATATCAAAAATCTGAAATTGGAAAAGAGTCAGATTGACTGAGTACATACTCAATTATACCAAAAAAATGACACATTAAAACTTCTTGAAGTGGAGAAACAAGAAATAAACTTTAAGAAAGACATATTCAACTTTGATTCCATCTATAGTACTGTTGGTTTATAAGACTTCACATCTGTTCACATGAATGGCTTTATTACTGCACCACTTTCACGATTTATATTTTTTGTCAACTGACATGGCTGAAGTTGAATAACATGTATTTTGAAAGCTGTGTGTTCTGGATTGGTTAGCTAAAGTGTAGCCCAGAGCCAAAATATGGTTAGATGAAAGAGGGAAATCTCCAAAAACATCTGCAAACTGAATCAACTTTCAGCAGCCTATGACTGCACCAAGATAATCCTTATCTCTCCAGTTTGTTACATTATTATGCATATACTTGTGGCTCTGATTTAGGCCCTTGGACTTTGAGAAAATCTCAATCATAGAAAGCACATTAACTAGAAATTTCATACTTTTTCTCCTCCTTTCTAGCGCAGAAACTGGTGTTTTCTTTTCTCGGCTTGTGTTTGGGATTATATGTAGACGTACACACCTACATTATAGCAAGGCTGTGTACTACAATACCTCTGTCACGTAGAAGTGAATTCAGAATCAGCTAGCTGTTATTGGTTTTCTTGTTCCAAAGTCAAACAGTACACTACTATTGTGATCTCACTGCATTTTGAGTAGAGAGGGAAGGGGAGGGGGTTCCTGGGAATTTGAGACCGATGGCGGGCACATATACTGCAGTAATGTCTGTGCATTGGGAAATGGAAATCAGCAATAGAATCCCGCAGCTCAGTAAGGGCTGAATGAGGAAGCAACAGGAAATACTGAGGACACTATTTCAGCATGGTTCTCTAAACATTTGTAACAATTTTGACTGCAGATCAGCACCGAAAACACCGCAGCACCCAGGGAATTAGTGTAACTTTTCATGAACACTAGATCACCCCCCCCTTTTGGAATCTCTTGAGGATGGTGTTTTTAGTGATTACAAATTCTCGCGCACTTCTAGAAGTGATTTCCCACAATTCCACAAAACCTCTAGTTAAGCCAAATGTAGTACTATGTTGCTGACCACAAGAAGACAATACTATGACTTTAGCAAATGCTGTATGATTATTTATTGGTTTTAAGTATCAAACTACTGTACCTATAACAAACAGAGTGGATAAACATCAGGCCCCTATGGTTATTATTACAACCCCTCTCACAGTACTGCTTTTATTAGCTGAAACATTCACAGCTTCATAGAGTCAAGAATATTGCTGATCAGCCATAGTAGAAACGTAATTATAGGAGACTTTCTGATGCAGTTCCCACTCCAATGCCTGGCTGCCTTATGCATCTACTTACATCAAAGAAAGAACATCCTGAAGATCATAGGCAACAGTTAGAGAACTGGCAGCTTAAGATGCGATAATTGAGGGAATAAGTGTTCAAAGTGAGGATGTGAATACTGTGTAAATTGAGACATTACGTGATTTGAGTGGGATGAGATATGTGAAACACACTGGAAAAGGCTAGTTCAGAATAACAAACATTACATCTCTCTCAACTGTGAAAGATGTTCCATACCCTAATATTTTCTGATATCTAGTTATTGGTGATCATTTGGTTGTGTGAACTATCGTTGACAATGTACAGGCAAACAAAGTGGGAAGTAAAGATCTTCCAATCATAGATGAACATTTGCACTAGTTTAACTTTGAAAATGGCCGCAGTACTGAAAAAAATTATGTCTTGTGAATACATTACTGAAAAGCCTTTAACTGCAGCAGCCACGCATAAAATTTTTGTCAGAGCAAATCAGCTTTAGTCCAGTAATGAGATACTTTTTGCTTGCAAAAAACGAGGCAGAAGATTTTATTTTTTGTGTATAAATAGTTGAGAGTATGTTGAATCCAAGTTTTCAACCTCCAAAACCTTCAGGACAACCTTTTGTAGCCAAAAAAACCACAAAATTTTGGCACTTTTTTCAGATTTTTGCCCATTACTCAGAAACTATGCATCCCACTGAAAATGTTACCCATACCAAAATGAAAGAGCACTAAATTTTGCATCAACTGGCCTACTTAAATGTCAAAATTGGTGCAGCCATTTGGTCGCAAGCAGCTGTCAAAGTTCATTCATTTTTACCAGCTTAGCTCAAGTCTGCTACAACACCTGTAACTCAAAAGTGGCTACTTCAAATGAAAAATGTCAAGTTATCAAAGATGTAAAGCATGAAATTTCATGTTACAAAATCATCTAGTCTTTTAGTTTTAAGCACTATTAAGCATTCATGTACTTGAAAGCCAAAGTTATTCCATTTTGTTGTTTTTATTTTAAGCCAAAATTATTCAATGAAATTAGACTTTCAGTGGGAAGACTGCTCTCTAATGAGCACATATGTTTTCTCTACATATATCTTTTCCATTTCCTTCATTCGTGTGTATTTTTATTTGTTTTTAGCCATGTCTTAGTTGGTAAGAGTAGCCTTAGTTGGTAAGAGTAGATTGCTAAAATGAAAACCAGGTACACATTGATAGTCAATACATATTTACGTACGAGTAATATAAAAATTTGTACACATGAGCAATAAAAGGGCATGAGAGCATTAAACAAACAATTTAAATAAGATATTAACATTTTATCAAATTTCAATTCCATCAAGCTCATTGGGAAGACTGCAGCAGTTCCCAATCCAGCATCCATTGCGGCATCTTCACCACCTTCCTCATCCTCGAACATACCTTCTACCTCTTCCTTATCCTTGTCCTTGTCAAGCCCAACGTTTTGGGCGTTCTCACAAGATAAGCCACAACAGTGTTTGCACAACGAGCAGCAGTTCAGTCCAGATTTGAGACACCCATATACTGCTGTGCATTTTGTTTTTCATGTGCCATAAACCATTTTCAATGGCGTGTATGGTGCAGCATCTTTCATCATCGTTATGGGAAACAAGCCTGATAAGTTTCTCTTCCAACCCTATTGACATGGATCAGTTTTTCTTCTCCAGCTAAGATTGCACTTGATGGTAGCATCGCAATGAGTGCAACCTTGCTGCGTCCGATGTTGGTAGTGGCCTTTCACATTTAAAAGATGTTCTCAGAGCAGACTTTACACAAAGCTTGTACTTGAGCTCACCTAAATTGGTGCAGTTGGAATTCCCATACACTGCTAAAATCAGTTGTTCTCCTGCCTGTGTTCTTAAGCCTTGAGAGACTGAGGTTTAACAGATTCAGCACTTTGAGGTGTGGTTGTTGCTCCATAAGGTTTATTAAGTTCCCATCTCCTTGATCACGAAAAATGGATATGGTATCATGTCCTGTGAAGGAAGTGCTGAAAAGGGCAAATGCAGGATCGAAATTGAAAAATTACCGGAGTACCACACTCCTGCTGATTTCCCTCTTCCTGTTTTATGGAAGTACAAGTTGTTTCCTCAACACATTAAGAGAACAAGCACATCAATATCCTCAATTACGATTGCCACACTTTCAGACTCAGCAACTTGGGCAATAGCTGTTTCCACAATTAAGGAATACACACCTTCTTCTGCCAGTAGCACTTGAGTATGTCTATCCTCAAATTTTCTTTGAGCATAAAAATATAGTGTTTCTTGTTGCTCTTATTTGCGAGAAACTTCTGTGTGACTGCAGCATCTGTATATTCATCGAAAAAATATCTGATTAAGAACCTGGCGTCTTTAGACGATGAGATCTTTCAGAAGACTTTGTTCCCCTTTGTGAAGCATCACTTAAGTAGACAAAAATTCAGAAGCTGAATGTCTTTTTTCCCGATCAATGTTCTTGTCAGACTCCATAACTTTGCAAGGAGACACTGCCATTATTCCTCACATGGAATGGAAAATATTCAACCCGTCAATCACACAGGTGTTAAAAATCAGCATTATCAGAGATGATCTGGATAAATCCTTCACTGATTATGTTAGGATGCTCAGGTTGTGTGATCTCAAATAGGGAAACTTCCATATATGGAGCTACAAGTGCAACTGCACTAAGAAGGTCAACAGTATGTCTTGATCTGAACCTTTAGTACATGAATGTACTGAGCCCAATCAATAGTGAAGATAGAAATGACCATGGCCTTACTGCAGAAATTACTGCACATGACAAAGCAACACACTTTTCCCATTTCTCTAAGAGTTCAACGTTTGTTTTTCAAAATCAACGACTCAAAGAAATGGAGCAATGATTCCGTGATTGCCGATGGGACATCTGGCAAGAAATCATCAGATGGGGGGGGGGGGGGGGGGGGGATGGTATTGTGATGTTTCACAGACCTGTGAGGAGATATCCTCATGAAGTACATCTGCAATGGCACATACAATTCTCAGACACTCTTCTCGAGAATTTGATAGCTTACTATGATATAAACTATCAGGCAGTATTTTATAGCCTGTACTTTTGAAACACACAACTGTACTCTTTATGCCTGCCAACAATCATTATTTCATCATCATACTTCCAGAAGAGTCAGATTTTTATGGTCCTTACATTTTCCTCCCAGCCATTCACGATTTGATCCTTTAACTCCTGCAAAGTAAACTGGCACTCTTCTGGCTGTTTGATGTAGGAAGAAATCATTACAATTGCTTCATCTATCCGTGTGGATCCAAGACTTCCTTAGGATGTTTTCCTCCACCCCTTATTGGCAGGCAAAAATCCCTCTGACAAAACCAATGACACCAAGCATTTTTAGCAAGGTCCTCATCACAGATACACTCCAACAATTTGCAAGCCAAGTCATCACCTCGCCTTTCAGCGATCCCAATAACAGCTACTGTTAATTCAAGTTTCATCACTTTACGAACAATATTTTGCTTTGCATAGGGAAGTCTGATAAGTTTCATCAATTTCCTCACCACAATAAAATCAGTCTTTATTAAAACCAAATACCTTCTTCTATGATCGGAGATTCAACACTGACAGTGAAGGGCCTTTTGCCAAAGATCTAACCAGTTTTTGTTACTGTACTAAGTCTGACATGCACTGAACACTTCAACTTCAGCCAGACCCATTAATAACTTACGAAGTGCTGCAGTTTTCTATCCTTACTGGAGTGTAGTAGTGTTTCCAGTCCTTTCTGTTTCCCTTTAACCACATCACCATTTGCCAAATTGCCATCACATATAAAACACACCACCATCTGATTTGGAGAATTCATTTTAATTGCACTGAACACACAACAAAAGTAAGCTCAAATGAGGAATGGAAATTTCACAAGACACAAGGAGTTTTGAATGTGTCCCTCACACAACACAGGATGACTGGGCGTGGCTAACAGTGGATACAATAACAAAGGCTCGCAGGGGATGGTAGTCTCAGCTGTTTACAACATGTCAGTTGTTGGTTGATTTAGGGTAGGGAACCAAACAGCAAGGTCATAAGTCCCATTGGATTAGGGAAGGAAGTCAGCTGTGCCCTTTCGAAGGAACCATCCCAGCATTTGCCTGAAGGATGGCTGGACACGAGTTTGAACCACTATCCTCCCGAATGAAAGTCCAGCGTGCTAACCACTGCATGCCACTCGCTCGGTCAGGTCAATCGAGGGAGATCTAAAGATACCTCATACCAAAGGTAGGGCAGATTTATGTCTTCCTATTGGAAATTTCATTTTAATAATAATAATAATAATAATAATAATAAATCTGAATTCCTTTGAATGCTTAATAGTGCATAAAACTGAAAACTAGATGATTTTTTTAACATGAAATTTCATGCTCTACAACTCTGATAACTTGACATACTTCATTTGGAGTAGCCATTTTTAAGTTACAGGCATTGGAGCCAACTTTTTAACTAAGCTGGTAAGAAGGAACAAACTTTGACAACTGACTGCAGCCAAATGGCTGCACCGTTTTTTACATTTAACTAGGTCATTTGATGCAAAATTTAATTCTCTTTCATTTTGGTAGGGTTAACATTTTCAGTAGGATACATAGTTTCCGAGTAATGGGCGAGAACCTAAAAAAAATGCCAAAATTTCTTGGTTTTTTGGCCACAAAAATTTGTCCCGGTGGTTTCAGAGGTCAAAAACATGGATTCAACATTCTTTCAGCTATAGACACAAGATAAAAGAATAAAATCTTCCACCTCATTTTTTGCAAACAAAGGGCCGTTTTTGTGATGTCATTATAATCAAGAATCTTTATTCACCATAAATCATTTCACAATGATATGGGTTTTGTCAATTTGATACAAGATTAAGTATATACAATGCACAGTAGTACAAAGTGTAGCATTAAATATTTCTACAAAGTTTAGGCAGTACGTAATAATACAATTAAAAGTAACAGTTTTTAAAAGTTAATATAATAATCTGGTTAGTCAAAGTATTCTTCAATATTATAAAAAGGGTGATCTGTTAACCAGTTGTACCACTTATGTTACCAACAGTTGCCTCGTCCGGAAAGAGGGAAGGAGAGGGAAAGACGAAAGGATGTGGGTTTTAAGGGAGAGGATAAGGAGTCATTCCAATCCCGGGAGCGGAAAGACTTACCATAGGCGGAAAAAAAGACGGGTATACACTCGCACACACACACATATCCATCTGCACGTACACAGACACAAGCAGACATTTGTAAAAGCAAAGAGTTTGGGCAGAGATGTCAGTCGGGCGGAAGTACAGAGGCAAAGATGTTGTTGAAAGACAGGTGAGGTATGAGCGGCGGCAAATTGAAATTAGCGGAGATTGAGGCCTGGCAGATAACGAGAAGAGAGGATATACTGAAGGGCAAGTTCCCATCTCCGGAGTTCGGATAGGTTGGTGTTAGTGGGAAGTATCCAGATAACCCGGACGGTGTAACACTGTGCCAAGATGTGCTGGCCGTGCACCAAGGCATGTTTAGCCACAGGGTGATCCTCATTACCAACAAACACTGCCTGCCTGTGTCCATTCATGCGAATGGACAGTTTGTTGCTGGTCATTCCCACATAGAAAGCTTCACAGTGTAGGCAGGTCAGTTGGTAAATCACGTGGGTGCTTTCACAAGTGGCTCTGCCTTTGATCGTGTAGACCTTCCGGGTTACAGGACTGGAGTAGGTGGTGGTGGGAGGGTGCATGGGACAGGTTTTACATCGGGGGCGGTTACAAGGGTAGGAGCCAGAGGGTAGGGAAGGTGGTTTGAGGATTTCATAGGGATGAACTACAGGGTTATTACAAATGATTGAAGCGATTTCACAGCTCTACAATAACTTTATTATTTGAGATATTTTCACAATGCTTTGCACGCACATACAAAAACTCAAAAAGTTTTTTTAGGCATTCACAAATGTTCGATATATGCCCCTTCAGTGATTCGGCAGACATCAAGCCGATAATCAAGTTCCTCCCACACTCGGCACAGCATGTCCCCATCAATGAGTTTGAAAGCATCGTTGATGCGAGCTCGCAGTTCTGGCAAGTTTCTTGGTAGAGGAGGTTTAAACACTGAATCTTTCACATAACCCCACAGAAAGAAATTGCATGGGGTTAAGTTGGGAGAGTGTGGAGGCCATGACATGAATTGCTGATCATGATCTCCACCATGACCGATCCATCGGTTTTCCCCTTACAGAGGCATCCAGAAGCTTTAAACTGCGCATACCATCGCCGAATGGAGTTAGCAGTTGGTGGATCTTTGTTGAACTTCATCCTGAAGTGTCATTGCACTGTTATGACTGACTGATGTGAGTGCATTTCAAGCACGACATACGCTTTCTCAGTTCCTGTCGCCATTTTGTCTCACTGCGCTCTCGAGCGCTCTGGCGGCAGAAACCTGAAGTGCGGCTTCAGCCGAACAAAACTTTATGAGTTTTTCTACGTATCTGTAGTGTGTCGTGACCATATGTCAATGAATGGAGCTACAGTGAATTTATGAAATCGCTTCAATCATTTGTAATAGCCCTATATATATATATATATATATATATATATATATATATATATAGCAGAGGGAAACATTCCACGTGGAAAAAATATATCTAAAAAGAAAGATGATGAGACTTACCAAACAAAAGCGCTGGCAGGTCGATAGACACACAAAAAAACACAAATATACACACAAAATTCTAGCTTTCGCAACCAACGGTTGCTTCGTCAGGAAAGAGGGAAGGAGAGGGAAAGATGAAAGGATGTGGGTTTTAAGGGAGAGGGTAAGGAGTCATTCCAATCCCGGGAGCGGAAAGACTTACCTTAGGGGGAAAAAAGGACAGGTATACACTCGCACACACACACATATCCATCCACACATACAGACACAAGCAGACATTCTATCGACCTGCCAGCGCTTTTGTTTGGTAAGTCTCATCATCTTTCTTTTTATATATATATATATATATATATATATATATATATATATATATATATATATACAAAGATGATGTGACTTACCAAACGAAAGCGCTGGCACGTCGATAGACACACAAACAAACACACAAAATTCAAGCTTTCGCAACAAACTGTTGCCTCATCAGGAAAGAGGGAAGGAGAGGGAAAGACGAAAGGATGTGGGTTTTAGGGGAGAGGGTAAGGAGTCATTCCAATCCCGGGAGCGGAAAGACTTACCTTAGGGGGAAAAAAGGACGGGTATACACTCGCACACACACACATATCCATCCACACATATACAGACACAAGCAGACATATGGTTGAACCCTGCCTGGAACAGTTCCGTCCTCCGTCACAGCGGGACCCACCTCCTCTCCCTCAAAATCACCCTCTCCAAACCTTCCAGGAATTTCTGACTTCCAGCCTTGCCTCTCAATCCTTCTTGAAAAACCTTAATCCTACTCCCAACATCACCACTGCTGAAGCCCAGGCTATCCGTGATCTGAAGGCTGACCGGTCCATCGTCATTCTTCCGGCGGAGAAGGGTTCCACGACTGTGGTACTTGATCGTCGGGAGTATGTGGCTGAGGGACTGTGTCAGCTTTCAGACAACACCACATACAAAGTTTGCCAAGGTAATCCCATTCCTGATGTCCAGGCGGAGCTTCAAGGAAGCCTCAGAACCTTAGGCCCCCTACAAAACCTTTCACCTGACTCCATCAACCTCCTGACCCCACCGACACCCCGCACCCCTACCTTCTTCCTAAAATTCACAAACCCAATCATCCCGGCCGCCCCATTGTAGCTGGTTACCAAGCCCCCACAGAACGTATCTCTGCCTACGTAGATCAACACCTTCAACCCATTACATGCAGTCTCCCATCCTTCATCAAAGACACCAACCACTTTCTCGAACGCCTGGAATCCTTACCCAATCCGTTACCCCCAGAAACCATCCTTGTAACCATTGATGCCACTTCCTTATACACAAATATCCCGCACGTCCAGGGCCTCGCTGCGATGGAGCACTTCCTTTCACGCCGATCACCTGCCACCCTACCTAAAACCTCTTTTCTCATTACTTCACTTTTGAAGACCAGACATACCAACAATTAAAGGGAACAGCCATGGGTACCAGGATGGCCCCTTCGTACGCCAACCTATTCATGGGTCGCTTAGAGGAAGCCTTCTTGGTTACCCAGGCCTGCCAACCCAAAGTTTGGTACAGATTTATTGATGACATCTTCATGATCTGGACTCACAGTGAAGAAGAACTCCAGAATTTCCTCTCCAACCTCAACTCCTTTGGTTCCATCAGATTCACCTGGTCCTACTCCAAATCCCATGCCACTTTCCTTGATGTTGACCTCCACCTGTCCAATGGCCAGCTTCACACGTCCGTCCACATCAAACCCACCAACAAGCAACAGTACCTCCATTACGACAGCTGCCACCCATTCCACGTCAAACGGTCCCTTCCCTACAGCCTAGGTCTTTGTGGCAAACGAATCTGCTCCAGTCCGGAATCCCTGAAGCATTACACCAACAACCTGACAACAGCTTTCGTATCCCGCAACTACCCTCCCGACCTGGTACAGAAGCAAACAACCAGAGCCACTTCCTCATCCTCTCAAATCCAGAACCTCCCACAGAAGAACCACAAAAGTGCCCCACTTGTGACAGGATACTTTCCGGGACTGGATCAGATTCTGAATGTGGCTCTCCAGCAGGGATACGACTTCCTCAAATCCTGCCCTGAAATGAGATCCATCCTTCATGAAATCCTCCCCACTCCACCAAGAGTGTCTTTCCGCCGTCCACCTAACCTTCGTAACCTCTTAGTTCATCCCTATGAAATCCCCAAACCACCTTCCCTACCCTCTGGCTCCTACCCTTGTAACCGCCCCCGGTGTAAAACCTGTCCCATGCACCCTCCCACCACCACCTACTCCAGTCCTGTAACCCGGAGGGTGTACACGATCAAAGGCAGAGCCACGTGTGAAAGCACCCACGTGATCTACCAACTGACTTGCCTACACTGTGATGCATTCTATGTGGGAATGACCAGCAACAAACTGTCCATTCGCATGAATGGACACAGGCAGACAGTGTTTGTTGGTAATGAGGATCACCCTGTGGCTAAAAGTGCCTTGGTGCACGGCCAGCACATCTTGGCACAGTGTTACACCGTCCGGGTTATCTGGATACTTCCCGAACTTGCTCTTCAATATATCCTCTCTTCCCGTTACCCACCAGGCCTCAATCTCCGCTAATTTCAAGTTGCCGCCACTCATACCTCACCTGTCATTCAACATCATCTTTGCCTCTTCACTTCCGCCTCGACTGACATCTCTGGCCAAACTTTAAATATGTCTGCTTGTGTCTGTGTATGTGTGGATGGATATGTGTGTGTGTGCGAGTGTATACCCGTCCTTTTTTCCTTTTTTCCCCCTAAGGTAAGTCTTTCCGCTCCCAGGATTGGAATGACTCCTTACCCTCTCCCTTAAAACCCACATCCTTTCATCTTTCCCTATCCTTCCCTCTTTCCTGAGGAGGCAACAGTTTGTTGCGAAAGCTTGAATTTTGTGTGTATGTTTGTGTGTCTATCGACATTCCAGCGCTTTCGTTTGGTAAGTCACATCATCTGTGTTTTTAGATATATTTTTCCCACGTGGAATATATATATATATATATATATATATATATATATATATGGCCTTATTATATGGGGACATTCTCCACATCTCGATACCATTTTACAAAAACACACACACACACACACACACACACACACACACACACACACACACACACACACAAGTGGACGACAATGTTCTACATGATCTGTCTTAGAATTAAACGCAAAACTAAAATGTTATCAACATGGGGAGAATGTCCCCCATATAATAAGGCCATATGATATATGCAATTGGAAAAGTCCAAAGTATGTCATCCGAAGGTAACCCTTGCTTACCATGTCCCTTAGTTTCAAAAAGAGGTATGATACCCAAGATATCTTTTTGCAGACATGATTGATATGTTCTTGGCAATTAAGTTTGGAGTCAATGTGAATACCTAGAAGTTTTACTGGTTTAGTTTCTATATCCTTTGTCGTGCCTAGTATGAGCTGTTGTGTTTTATCGGGATTACATAAAAGTTTATTAGCAGTAAACCAGTCCAACACTATGTCAAGAGATTCTTTTGTTATGTGATTGAGTTCAGAGATGTTCTGATGAGAGGTAAACAGTGTAGTATCATCTGTGTAACAAGGAAGAACGCAAATACCTGACTGAAACAAATTGTTTCCGGTTGTTCAAGTAAGAAGTGATGATGGCTAGTGTTCTCTTGCAACCCATAGTATTCCAATTTCTTTAGTAGAGTGTCAACAGGAATGCCATCAACTGCCTTGCTTGTCACATAATACAAAAGTGATACTTTGTTTTTGTATTCAATAGCAAATAATGTTCGATCAATGATTTCTAAAACAGCAGCAGTTGTGTTTTTTCCCTTGCAAAATGCAAACTGAAAGTTACAAAGGAAGCCATGATCTTCAAAGTAGGTATTTAGCTGGTTGTGCATTAGTGCCTCATATATTTTTGACAATATACGCACAATTGAAATTGGTCGATAGGTTTCAGGCAGTTTTTTATTCCACTTTTTATAAACTGGTATGACTTTAGATATCTTGAGTGTAGTACGAAAAACTCCAAATTCTATGCATTTATTGAAAATACTGGCTAATGGTGAGCATATTAAGTGTATTGTTTTTTTTTAATAATGTAACTGGACATCCAGTAGCAACCCATACGTTTTGAATTTGAAAATTTGGCCACAGTTTTTAAAATGTCAGTGGGTGCGATAGGATTCCAGTGAAATACATGTTCATTGGGCAGAGGCATAGCCAACAGGTCCGTTGCGGAAGAACTTGTTTCTTTACTACTGTTTGTTACTTCCTTAACTGAATTAATAAAAAAAGCTATTTAGTAACACAGGATCCATCAAAGGCATTTGATTGTGTTTGGGAGTGAGACCTTGATTTATAATTTGCCATGCTGCCTTGCATTTACTGGGAGCACTTTCTATGTACTTTTCAAATGCTAGTTTTTTTGCGAGGAGGAGCTTGGTTCTGTAGAATTTTTTGGATTTAGTATATTAGTTATAAATTCTCTCTCTCTCTCTGCTCAGTCGTGTGAATACAGGGATGCTTGTAAATCCAGTGTAACATGAGCAAGTTTTCCCTAATTTCAGAAAGTTCTTCGGTAAACCAGTTAAACATTTTATTTTTAGGTTTCCTTGTATTTCTAGCTTTTGTCAATGGAGAACAAGAATAACATAGTTCTATAAATTTCTCAGAAAATTGATCAAAGGCTATTTCTGTTCCCAATTTTCCTGGTTGACATTTGTGTAGCCATTCCCACTTTTCCTTCCTTAACTTATCAATAAACAGTGTAATGTACTACTCTTTTTGTCCTCTCAACAGTAGAGTTAGGTTCGGTAGTTTTAATTGGCTGCCTCTTATAAAGTTTCAGGACCAAAGGACACTGCAAATGTGACTAAAATCTTCCTCAATGAAATTAACTATAATGTTGTCCAAACATGCATCCATACGAGTAGGACACTTATTTGTACAGTATAATTTTAATGATCTTAGTACATTCAAAAATACTTTTGTGACTTGTTTGTCTGTGTTAGCCACTTCAATGTTGAAATCTCCACAGACAGCAATTTTTGTCTTAAATTTCAAAATTTTCTTAATTAATAAATCAAATTTCTCAATAAATAGATTAACATCACCATCTGGGGATCTATATAGGCTAACTACTATTATGTCTTCATCCAGCAGCTTAACACAACTGAACTCTGCATGTAGTTCTGAGCTGTAAGTTGTTACATCAATTTTAGAAAATTTCACTCCTCCTCTTACAAAAATACCTGCACCACCATTCTTTCTCTGCTTTCTACACATATCAGCCACAACATACCCCTGAGGGATAACTACGTCTACTTGCTCAATTGTTAACCAGTGTTCAGATATACATATAACGACCACCAACAAATCATTACAAAGATGTTCTAATTCTAAAATCTTATTTCTAATGCAACAGATGTTGATTTGTAAAAAAGTTAATATTTTGTCTTTATCTGTATTTATTTGGGGTCACTTTCTTTAATCCACTGATACCGTCTCCTTAGTTGCTTGTTAACATGTTATGATGATGAGGTAGTACTTGCCTGAGCATTGATCTTCACTGTCTCCTTTACGTGGTGTTGCAGCAAGTCTGATCCCACCAAAAATCCTGACTTCTCTGCAGTGACTGCTTTCTTCGTGTTGATCTACGTACACAGCATGTGGGAATTTTCTTTGCTCGTGCTTGATTCCTATGTATTCTTCTTTCTGACATCTGGATTGACTGCTTATAGGAAGTCTTCTTTTCATCTATACATACTGCAGGTTTATTTAGTGTCCATATTTGTGTTTCCATTTCCAAAGGACTCTTTGGGGTATTTTTTTTCCTTTAGTTGCTATCTGGATTGGCTGCTTGTGGGATGTCTTCTTTTCAGCTGGTTTATTTGCTAAAGCTACAGTCATTACCTCATTATTTACAGTTGTGTTCTCCCACTTGAGTTCAATCACTGGTTTGTTATCCTTATTCTTCATGTTAACTACCTCTAGAATCCTTTTTGCAATAAGTTCCTTGGCCGTTGCATTCAAATGCAGACCATGTGAGGTATACATATAGCTCTTTGCTATTATGTGTAATAATGAATTTTGCATTTTGAGAGCCTAGTATTAATTTTTTTTTAATTTTATATTTGTGCTGTTGATTTCTTGATTTACACAAGACCTATCAGCCGGGTTATGTCTGTGAGTAATTCCCACTACTATCACATTTGTATTTTGTAGGTCTGACAGTGCTTTTTGCAGTGAATGAAGTGCCATGTTGGCTACATCATTAGCACCAGCCCAGATAACAGCATAGTCTTCTTTATTCAGTTTATGTAAGTCACTGCATTTTTTAAGTATCTCACTCATTGGGGCTCCAGGCATTACCTTTCCTTCAATTTCGTAATCATTTCTAGCTAGATTTATCATGTTTTCAGCATATTTTCTGCCATGGCTATCAGAGGCAATGTATATTTTCGGTTTTCGCCTTAGTGACTGTTTTTCTGCGACTATGTATTGCTTTTCCAAGAAGGCACATGTAGACTTGCTTTCATTTGTGATTGTGGTTACCGGTATCCATTGTCCAGCGTTATGCACTGTGTGTGGAAGAGCGTGTTTTAGTACAGACACTTCTAGTTTGTTGTTTATGCTCACTTGTCCCTTTTCTACACTATTGTAAACATGTTCACTACACGATTCTCGTCTCTGTAGGTAGGTCATTGGTGTACATATCACTAATTTCACCTTCATAAGTTCTTCTTGTACAGTTTTGAGCACCTTCTTTAATTTTTCGCATTCACAGTCACAGTCACAGGTTTCCACGGGGTCCAGATCGTGATCTGCATTATGAAAACACTGAATGCATTTCCAATTTTTCATTCTATTTGTAGTAATAGTACACGAGTAATGGAATTTCCGCTTACACTTTGTACAGCTTACGCCTTTTCTTGCTATTTTGTTGCAGCAACAGGGCTTATTCCATGTTTGTTCACATACTTGAAGAAAAGTACTCTAATTTTTGTTACTGCAGGCGGCCATTGCGTGATATATTTCCGTATTCTGATGTACTGTTGTATATCACATTTAGTGTTCACAGATTTAACATCTGGAACTGTCACATTATCAATATTATCTATACTATGAAATGTATCAAATGCATCTTGAAACTGGTCAGCTTCACGGTCCACAGGCAATACAGCCTGTTAAGTGGTTACGGTTCACTATGTTGAAACTGTTTCTACTTCCTCCTCTCTTCTATTTTTGTGACAATATGATGCACAATACACTTAGCAGCGCTATAAAAACCGCAACATCTGTATATTACACATATTTTCCACCCTTTATTAAAACGTGGTAACACACTGACATTGAAATCTTTGTTTTTATATTCATTACAAACAATGTTAAACCCACTCTCCAAATTTTTAACTTGTCTAAGCAATTGCCCTCAATGAACTTGCCCCAAAAAGTCATAATGGGCACTGCAAATTAACTGAAACAATTTCCAAGTACAGAGATATGTCACAGTAAAACCTTTGCAGAAAGAACCGCAATTTAAGAATATGTGGAGCCAATTATACCAAATTCTTCAAATACTTTTAATTTCATGTAGGACTTTTCACAGTGGGTAAACAAGTGCTCAAACACTAGTAATTTGATTGCATGTATTTTCTGATGTAAGGCCAGTTGACACCAAACCAAAATGTCTTATCATCAGTCGATTCTTGTCTATTTTGATATGGTTATACCAATCTCAATTCTGTGTGACACAAAGTGCCTCCAAAATCTATGTACACTTAGTACTTCTCAGAACCAGTTTCCCATTCAGCTCTCAGCCACTTACCCCACCAATTTAAGAAAGATGATGGGGAGACACTTAGCAATACTTCAGTACACTCACAACCATTTGTCTAAATATCTTAACTCTGAAAAGGATACTGTCTTGAATATGCAACTGACAGAACTGGTTTAAGTTTGTTAAGTCTTGATTATGTGTAGCTAACACTTATCAAGCCACAAATAAAATACACGCACAATAGGAAAAATTATTTTGTAACAAAATAATCAATGGAAAGATTTTGCTACAGAGCTTACAGAGCATGCCAGAATGTTTGGGTGTCACTGGTGGACAAATAATCATAGAGTAAAATTTACACTAAAAGATATTTTATACTGCTCTGTTAAGATACAGGTTACTTGTAATTAAATATTCACTACTTGAGAGGCCCCCAATGACAAATGAGTGACCATGAAAGAAATACATTTTAATTTCCACACACGGGTTTAACATTAGTTAACTGCACATGTTTACATTCCAGGTTATGAACATTGCTCATTGTTATGACCAGGCTCTACTGCTGCCCAAAACAGTGACCACGGAGTGTTCAGCTGTCTTGACTCAGCTCATGCACTGCTTGATAGCATATTGCATCCAGCTTCTCAACCATGGCAACGTAACTTCAACAATGTAACTGTTGACTATTGGCCTTGCCCAGAAATAATTCCCAAATCACCAGTTAGTTTGAGCATCCAAATCACATTCTTCAACCCCAGTGTGGAAAGAGGACCTCTCCATATTCCTTTAACACATCAATACTCTCAAAGAGCAGCAGCAGCAGCACTACTGCTGCTGTTGTGATAAAATGGCTTTATGAGTAAAGCCGTGCTCACCTTCTCCAGACCTACGTTGACGGTCTCCAACTATAAGGCACAGTGATGCCTGTTCCAAAACCCTACATCGCTGTATCTGCCACACACTCAGTGAATTCCTTTCCTGGAATGCATAAGTGCCTCTATGTCCAGATGAAGGTAACTGTCTTGTCAGAGCGGTAGGGGTCAACCAGTAGGTTCTATATGTTGGCAACCAAAATAGTTTTGGGATTAACACAGGGATATGCCTTTTTAACAACTCGTGGAATCATTACAGATCAGAAAGACCATCATGGCCAGGGATCTGATGTACTGCAAAGCCTGAGTTATGCCAACCAACTCTGCAGTCTATACACTACAGGCACTCGCAGTGTGTGCTTCTCGTGTCACCTTGCAAGTGCAAAAGCATAACCGACCCTGTTGTTAACTTGCCATCTGTCCATGTAGATGCATACCTGATTAGAATAATTGTGGAGTATCAAACAAAACAGAAGTCTGAGAAGGTTAGGATCAGCATACTTCTTGGGGCCACAGAAGATGCCAATGAATCACAGGACAGGGTACAGACCACAGAAGGTGTAGAGAGGGAGCCCCCGTTGCCAACCACATGCCATTGTGGTGAACAGGATCCAACAAGCTCAGTATGGATGGTGCTGCTGATCCAAAGGCAGGATCTATGGTCCTGGTGTGATAAAATCAATGCTTTGTAAAATCTCAGGACTATGCAGTCCATACCCCACGAGGAGTTAGTAAGAAAATGGAGAGCATTTAGTTTCTTCATGCAAGCTGCCTTCAGCCAGCAGACATGTGGCAACCAAGTTAGCTTCTTGTCAAATTAAATATCTAAGAACTGAAAAAGTTTTGACTTAAAGTAACTGATCACCAAGGCAAATTTCAGGGTGCAGGTGCACAGTCCGGAGTTGGCAAAAAAAAGCACAACTCATGATTTTGCAGGAGAAAACTGATGGCCATGATTCAGAGCCCAGTCATACACTCTCCAGACAGGCCACTGAAGTTGGCACTAGACAGTGTGCAGTGATGCAGAGGCATAATACACGCAAAGATCACCCAAATACAGAGATGGAGAGACTGTAGGACCCACTACATTCAAAATACCACTGATGGCGATAGCGAACAGCATTACACTCAGAACCAATCACTGAGGGTCTCCCGTTTCCGGTAATATTGGTTGCTGAGAGTCTAACCTATCTGGACCTGACAAAGTGAGAGAGATAGGAAATTCTGGATAAAAATGGGTAAACTGCCCTGGAAACTCCACTCGTGCAGTGTAGATTGGATGTGATGTCACCAGGTGGCATCGTACACCTTCTGTAGGTCAAAGAACACAGCAATCAGGTGTTCACAATGGGCGAAAGCATTGCGCACTGTAGATTCCAGACAAACCAGATGATCTGCGGCGGACTGGAAAGCCCAAAAGCCACTCTGGAACCGTGACATTTGCCCTCTGGCTTCAAGGCACCAACAAAGACGGCAGTTGAACATTCGGTTGAATAGCTTACACAGCCCATTCGTCAAAGAGATTTGCTGGTAATTAATTAAAATATGTGGGTTCTTTCCCAGTTTCAGGATAGAAATAATAATACCTTCCTGCCATTGAGAGGGAAATTCTCCTTCCCGCCAAATATGATTAAAAAGCCCGACGATATGTTATATTTGTTGTCTGCATGAAGATGCTTGAGCATTTGGCCATGGATTTTTTTGGGTTCAAGGGCAGTGTCTTGACACTGCCCAAGTGCTACAAAGCTCCCATTGACTAAAAGAGACATTGTGTGTGTGTGTGTGTGTGTGTGTGTGTGTGTGTGTGTGTGTGTGTGTGTGTGTGAGAGAGAGAGAGAGAGAGAGAGAGAGAGAGAGAGAGAGAGAGAGAGAGAGAGAGAGAGACGGGTGCATGGAGGGGTAGCAGGTGGTGCTCAATAAGGTGTTTCTTGGACAGGAAATGAGGAAGGTAATTATTTCATGATAATTACTTGCACAAAGTGTGCTCTGAAACATTTGACATGTACCACAGAATCAGTACATATGTTATCATTGACAAGGATGTTCGGAACCACTGTGGATGGTAGATTGCCACAAATGCAGTGGTGTTCAGTCTACACTTGGGACGAGGGAGTGTGGTGTCGCATAAATGATACATATTGCTCCCAACACTCCTACTTCCTTTTCTTTATTAAAAACCACACATTCACTCTGAGTCTCTTGAATGCTGTTAAATTATCCATAGAAGGACGGTGTTTGTGCAACTGAAGCACTCTGCAGCGTTCTATGATAGTCATTGGGATGAGCTGGAAGAATAGGGTATCATTGCTGCTGCTGCATCATCAATAATAATATCAATATCCTAACCACTTTGTTGATATCCATCACATAAGTGGGTGCAAAAGTGGCTGTAGAGGAGAAAGCCTGCCAGTCGGCTTTCCGAAGCTACCAACATGGAGCATGTTCTAAATGTTTGTGAATGAAGAGGGAGAGAACATTAGAAAATGGCAATCGTCACAAAGATCGCCATGAACAAGCCACTGAATCAGGTGCAAGACACTCGAGCTACAAACTCAATAGCCGAGTATGCTCCGTGGGCCACACTAAAATGTATTGCAACTCCAGTGTTGAGTAGGCAATGTCCAATTTCGAAAGATGGTGTTCTAGTACTCAGGCTCTGCAATACAGTGTTGCCACCCAACAGAGGATTATGGGCATTCAAGTCACCCAATAAGAGGAAATATGCAGCTGTTCCACTAACTCAAACAGCTCGTGATATCAGAAAGGTCCAATTGGGGTTAGCCAAACCTTACATATTGTCGTACAAACTGACAGGTAGACATAATTGACCAAGGCTTCGGGTTGATTCTAGTGTCCGATACCACTCGTCGGCTTTGACAAATGACATAATGTGTGATGTAATTTTGTTTGTGCTGCAGATTGCTGTCAATGAACGTTCAATGATTTCTCTGGCTTTCCTCGTTACACGCGTATATTAAAAATTCGATGTAGATTGTTTTGTTTTCATCTTTTAATTTGTTTTCGGCATCTTTTGTTAATGAAAGAAGTCGTGATTTATAAAGTCTTGATTTCTCACGCTGTTCGTTATGGATGAGTCAATTGTTTTTACTGTAAAAATTCTGCTTCATAAAA
Source organism: Schistocerca nitens (assembly GCF_023898315.1). NCBI lineage: Eukaryota > Metazoa > Arthropoda > Insecta > Orthoptera > Acrididae > Schistocerca > Schistocerca nitens. The sequence goes on from NC_064619.1 coordinate 171,623,797, forward strand.
TGAGTGACCGTAAATCAACTGCAAATTTTTGTAATCACTGGGAGTCACTGCTGAATTCTGCAAATGTAGTGTCTGTGAAAATTATATGGCTTTGACGAAGGTTGCGTCATCACGAACTTCTGACGAATACTTGTGGAGGTGCAGGGAAAAAAAAAAAAAAAACATACGGAGATACATACACAGGGGGATGTGGTTCAAAGATCGAGGCTGAATTTAGAAGTAATTGTCATGCTAACCTACTATTTATGCTATTAATATTCTTGCAAATCTGTCACACATGAAGCAGGGGTTTCGTGTGGCACTGTAGTCGACAGTTCTCATTTTGTAGAGAAGTCTGCGGAGAACTTATAAAGTGGGTGGGTGGGTGGGTGGGTGGGTGTGGGTGGTGGGGGCTGGGGTTATAGTTTATGTAGATGAATCACATTTTGGAAAGAGAAAGTACGAAATGGGGCACGAGGTTGTTGGGCTTTGGAGTAGTAGTTTCTGAAGGAGATTGTGCTGATGATGTATTTAGGGTTGTACCAAATCGGACAAAGGAAGTCTTGACATCTTTAATAGAATAATATGTGGAAGAAGGTTTGTAGTCATGTCGGATGGGTTTGCTTCGTACAAGGGGTTGGGTGAAAGGTTGTCATCATTTGGTCATGAATCACAATATTCAGTTTAAAGATTATAAGACGGGGGCATGTACTAATACTACTGTGGGGGTATTGGGGGCTGTAAAATCTTATCACGCAGGGAAAAAGGTGGTTTTCAGTGATACAAGGCCATTTAGATGAATACTGTTGGAAGAACGTATTCCTAAAGGTTATTGTTTATTTCTTGCATTTATGAAAGTAGTCAGCAAAATGTACCAGCCTCGTTTAGTTAGATGTTGGTGGGTCTGATAGTTTTTTCCTCGTTTTACGTTGCTTTCTTTATGTTACTGTATTGTGCAAGTGCTACTTTTTTCATTTCTCTGGAGGAAGGTTTGTCTGTCGTTTTGATATTTTCTGGTTATAATTGTGGGCCAAAGGGTATTGCTGTGTCTTTGGCGGAGGGTTTATGTGATTGACTTGTGGTTTCATTATTATTATTATTATTATTATACTGGGTGCTGATGGCTCAGGGAGATAGCCGGTATGCCAGCTAGGAATGCAGGAGGAAGAGGTGACAAGTACATGGGCTGGCACCACTGGCAGCTGGCAGGAAGTGGAACACCCTGAAGGCGACCTGAGGGCATGAATTAGGAGACAGTAACAGGAGAGAGCAAGTGGAAACTGTTGGATGGAGGGTGTGGGGACATTAGTTCATCTGCCATTAGTTAGGATGATGGGCGAGTGAAAGCATTAGGTGGTTTTAAGGAGAACTGGATAACACAGTGCAAGTTCGTTGAATGAGAAGAACGGAAGAAATACACTGGGAGCAATGGGATGGTTTTGTGGTGTGACGATATTTGATCATGGGTAAGTGTGTCCCCCCCCCCCCAATAAAACAACCAAATTTACTTCCCAATTTACAATGGACAATAGCAAAAAATATAGTTTCATAAAATTAGCTCTTACCGAAAACTGTGACAACCATGTTATCTGATATGCTTCAGAAGGTGTTAGTAATAGACTTTAGTGTGTAGCAGTTACCAATTAATAACCCATATACGAAACAGGTGCTATGTTATGTGGAAAATTGTTACTCACTGCACATAAAACAGCATCTGTATATTGGATTACAAGTGACGTAAATCTACAACAATTGCCCCCCCCCCCCTACACACACACACACACACACACACACACACACACACACACACAAAATTTCAAATTTTAGCGCTCTTCCATGGTCTCACTTGCCACTTATAATGACAAAGAAGTGATGACAAGGTTTTGTTTCTTGTTCTTACAAACAATTATCCTCAACCAACACATTATCTTCTCAGCTAAAAGTGATGTTACCATCCAGTGAGACAACATTTTGTGTCACATTATGAGCCATTCAGGCATCCTTAATTTATTAGCACTCTGGCACACAGCAGAACAGCAATTTCCTTCAGTTTATGGCCTTGACTGACCATATAATCACAGCCACTGTCAGCGCAGATGCACAGAAGAGGAAACTGTGGTGGACTGCTACAAACTAGTCAAAAGATTGATGACTGGGAAGAAAAAAGGCTCATCTGTCCCAGTGGTCACAGATTTGTGTGCATGTACTTCAAATAAACAGTCAGCTGAGGCCTTTGAGAATGCCACTACAACCATTCTTCTGTCGTATTCAATACTATGTCAAAATGAGTTATGATATTATGATAATGAAAATCCCAGGGTGAGAAAACTGAGTGATGCTAACCAATCACCGTTAACTGTGACAGGTGGCACACACATCACAATACTGTGAAATGTTTTGCAACTGTATTTGCCAAGTATCAGTTTCAGCTGAGTCAAAGGTTTCCCTCATGATTGATTGATGGATGGATGAAGATATAAGTTAATATATTTCATTATGAATACAGTCAGTGTTTAATATGAAAGGAAACAGACTTATCTGCCTGGCGATGCTGCCAGGTAAAGCACGATCAATAGCTTTCATAGTTACAATTGACATGTGAACATAATACATGCAAAAAACTCTGCTTTTACATTTTTCATTATCCCATGAAATGTCAGTTACATCTATTAGTTCTGTTAAGATAGTAAAGACTAAATCAGTCAGTCTTTGGTCTCTTTCCCATTTCAGTAACATCATAGTCAAGTTTACCATCAACTTTTTTATTATGACAGCACAAGAAGATACAAAATAATTATCTATGAATATTAAAAACTATGAACAGAAAACAATATTTTTAGGGAAGTACAGCATTTCTTGAATAAATAGGTACACTGAAGCAGTTTATTTTCCAGATGAGATTCATTTTATTTACAATAAAAATATACAGACATTTACCACTTCATTATCATCCTCTTATTTTAAAATTATTCAAGAATGCTGTACTTTAAAACACAGCATAACAGATTTTAATATAAAATTTGTTAAGCACATAATTATAATACAACAAACTATTTTCATGCAGACAACACATCTGACAGCCCATAGGTGGTGAAGGCATGTAAGAGCCAACAATTTGTTGTTCCACATCTGATCTGGTTTATACATTCTTTACACACAATTATAAAATCTTCATAGATTGAAGGAACCACAACACTTCCTGCTTCAAAACTGATGGTCATGCAGTTACTATGGTCTTTTTAGACCCATAAAAGATAGTTGCTTTAAAAGCAGCTAGTACTTTAATTCATTTGAATTAAAAGCATTCCAGTCAAATATGGAGTTCAACAATTACTAATTCCTACTAAATTTCACAAACTTGCGAGTACAGAATTTAAAGAAACATAATAAAAACACAAACTCCACCTCGAAAAGAAATGAAACACACAGTCATAGCCTGCAGGTACTATCCACTGTACAACACCAGTCTCGTCCTCCTCCAAACCTTTATAACGAGGCATACAGAGCAACAACAGCAGTACCATTTTTACAAGAAACAGTTCAACCCGCTAGCTGCATAGAGTTATCTTCTCCCATTACTGGTCACCATTGATTTGAACTCTTTCTTCAGGTGGTGTAGTTATTTTCCGCTTGAATAGTAGTATGTGTGGTTCTGAAACAAGTTGTACATCAAAATTTCTCTCATAAACTAACAAAATCCCTCCCAACTAATTGTATGTTAAGATCTCGATATCAAATGACTTGTTTTGTAAGCAATGTTGTATGGCTGATATTCTGAAACAGTGGTGACACATACCCAGGGGAGAGGAAGAGGGCACAGTGAAACAAGATGTATCTGTATAATTTAGGACGACAATTCTTCATGTGTTAACAAAATGTAACAGCCATTCTGAATGCAATAAGATAATAATGTGCTGTCATCAATTTCATAAATGCATATGAAATGCCATTTCAATTTGATAACAGTAAGTGCAGTAAATACTAATAAATTTTAACTGAAGACATCAGTGAGCCTATAAAATTAATAAATGTTTGTACAGAAAGCAGAAGATGACATTCTATTATCAGACCAGAGTCCAGTTCCAAAAAGTTCATGAGCACCTATCAAAAAGAAAATTTCAGCATTTCATCAATGGTCAAAACGAAAATATCCGTTTCATTTTATCAGTTTCAAAACAATATCTATGGCCGAGGTAAATGTATGTGGTGTGAAACAATAAGAATTACTCTTTAAATCTGTGAATTACGAAGTAATGCATAGTTGATTTGAAAGCAGTTATGCCATTAAAACACCTTGTATTACCAATTCAGAATCCTTTCTAAAATTTAAAACTATATGGTTCAGTGTTAATTTTCAGAAATTTATGCAAATTCCTGCTTTTGTTACAATTTAATCACATAGCTTTCTGAAGTCTTCTCCTGAAAGTTGTCCACACTTGTGTATCCTCTCCAATTCCTCATTAGTAAAATTGGTCACTGGACATCAGATGCTTCTAGAGTCTTGAAATGATGGCTATGGCTTTCTTTCATATTCTGAAGGAAAAGATCTGGAATATGGAAGTGAGTGGATTCAGTGCTCTTCAAGAAATCTTTATTTTGACTACACTGCAATCTGCATAATGTTATGAAGGAATGAAATAGCACCCTGGCTCAGCTTTGGCTATTTCTACTAAATATGCAGAAACATTTTAGTATGTGGTTAATGTCCTACTTTCTCAAGGAATGGTAAAGTTGTCACAGTGTCCATTTGCTATGAAGAATGTACACACTATCCTTGGATTCACACTATTTTTTTTTTCGCTGGCCAAGGCTATTTGGAAAATATCTAGAGGTACAACAGGCACTTCTTACCAGAGTTAAAACTGAGCCACGCACATTTTACCACAATGTATGATGTCAAATATGGGTTCTGACTGCCCAGAATTTAATTAAGTATATATTGGCAGAACTTTAATCTTATGTTTGATTTGTTAACTATGGCATCAAGATTTCCTTACTAAGAACTTACACCTCACTCCCTAGACTAGGGTGGATGTGGTGTTTGATCATTCTCTGAACCACAAACAAACTCATTAGTAGCAGCAGTTGATGGATTCCTAAATCGACCACCACGAAGATGGTTTTTGTCAAGTTAGAATCAAGTGAGTCAACGACACGACAAGGAGAAGCCTCCACAAATGCTGGACACAATCCCCTTATTAACTGATTCACACACTGACCCTATCTGACATTTTGAAAATTCTTAATCTAGAAATGCTCCTGTGTTAACTCCATGAGTGACACTGAAAATGATATGCAGAGCACTAAAATGGACATTCTCCCACCACAAAATAGCTGCACACACACACACACACACACACACACACACACACACACACACATTTTGAATCATACACATTTTGTATCATTTGAAAGCCATTTAAAGAAACATTGGTATCATCTCAAATCACGTCAGAGGGAAATTTTTCCTATACAAGTTTTTACAGAAAATCAGTGCCCCATTATAGCGAAAATCTACACACACTTAAACAACAAAGTCCTCTAACAATTTCTTTTGAAAAATTCAGATCATGAATGCTTTTAACAATATAACAATATAGCAAGGTAGAATAGGGAAAAATACTGTATGTGAGGAGGAGGAGGAGGAGGAGGAGGAGGAGGAGGAGGGGGGAAAGAAAGAACAAAATGTGGGGATAGGAGGAGGTGCAGTAACAAGCAATTAGAAAGGAAATGGAAAAAAATTTCTTCCTACATCTAAATCGGGTATATTTACTACCATATACATGGCCCTTCCTTATATGAATCACTTCCATCCATCACCTTATTTTAGTATACATTCAACCTACCAATGAATGGTCCTAACTTGACAATGACTAATCTGCTAAATACCATGAGCTGCCTCCCTGCCAGTCTTTGTCACTAAGTGATAATGCAATAAGACACTAAATATCTCCACAGGTGTGCATTGGTTTCAATGATCCCAACACCACAAGTTATCTAAACAGCACACACAACCTTTATCTATTACAATCACGGCCCAACTTTAAGGATTCTCTTCCTCCTCACAACAATTTTGGTGCAAACCTACTGGGATGGGGGGGGGGGGGGGGGGGTGTCCCCACTTTGAAATTGGTACACAAACACTTTTACTAACACCTGTAGCTGTAGTTTCATTATCAATCTTAAACATTGGTTTCCTTAACACTAAAGCAAACATAAAAGTGCTTATACCTGGTTCATGTGTCATGTAGTGAACCCAACCTTTACTCTGTTGCACACCCAACTTCCGCCATTCTGCTTCAGACAATAGGTGTGTCTTTGGAATCTGCCTTGCAATTTCCTTAGGTAGTACTACATGCCTGAAACATTACAAAAACTCATTAGGAGAAACTGACACAGAAACAACAATAATGAGCAAGTAAAACTACAAATTCTTTTTTAAATAAGATAAAATACATTTAAATACAGTATTATTTAAGCAGATTTGAAGGAATAGTTTTAATTTAATATGTAGAGCCAGCCATGTTATTTTAATAATACATAAATATTTGCAGTGTTCTCTTCTGATCTTGCTCCCACGAAAACAGTGATTTGTAAAAACTGACACAGGATGTGTATCTGGTAAGTTAACAATTTTACCAACCTATGTAGCTTATTTTCTGTTTCTGTTTATACACTTTACAACAGCATTAAGATAGAAACATCATCTGTTTACCAGATGAAAACCAGCGAGTCACAAAAGCTGAAAACCAACACTTGCAATAAGTGTTCCCTCAAACAGAATGTGGCATCGAAGGAGGCCCAGAGGTTTGAGAAACAACATCCCGTCCATAATGAGGTCACTAGATACTGAGGACAAACACAGACAATATTTGTTGAGCAGCTGGAAAGATGACGTGGCAAAATAACAACAATTAAAATTATTTGCCTTAAATTACCGAGAATCTACAGAAAACAAGATCAAGGAAACTTAAAAGGAATTTTAAAGCCATTCTTCATACATAAGAAGTGCTGTATCTCTGTGACATCCCACTCAGTAAAAAGAATATGCAACTTTTAAAAATTCAGTGAAGAGCTGAATCCCTACTCCTAAGCAAATGCGAAGCAGGAAACCAAAACTACATATAAAGATAAAGTGCCTGAACTGGTAGAGAAGGCAAATAGTAACAGAAATAGATTAAGCAAGCCATCAGGCTGTTTGTCAGTAATTTTAGATAATCTAACACTTAAACAGTTTCATCATGAATAAGCCCATATCAATTGAGACAGGAAATTATCTTGATAGCCTCAGATGTTATTGCATTTAGCACATGTTAAAATTCATGACAAAGTAAGAAACCTGTATTTTTGTTTTGCCTAAACATATCCCTGGCCTGAAACACACACTGCCAAAGCTGTCACCTCGGCTAATAATTTTGAAGCACCACCTTTGAGAAAATATTAAAATGCTCTGTCTCTGGAATGAGTCAACATCAATATTCTGTTTTCTTTATATTTTACTTGAAATTTAAAAGACCTTCTGATTAAAACTGTATCTTTGGACTGAGAACATGCGCTCAAGTTCTTTTGCTGTAGGCACTTAATTTCTTTATTAAAAATCTAATTTTTTTTCCTTCAAAATTGTCCGTGGATGGATGAAGCAAGGAGGATAAGGGGGCCAAACTATCAGTCCCTTGCTCCTATAAGCCATGAAGAGTCCTCAGAGAGGCAGGACGCAGGACAAGCTAATGAACCTGATTGTAACCAAAATCAATAAAACAGAGATAGAAGCAAGCAGAAATGAGAGGGGTAAGAGAGTGAAAGTGGCAAGTTGCTCCGCCCAAAATGCAACTGGAGGTCCTGGAGCATATTATGCGATGGGAGATGCACCTTCTGTGTCCAGCTGGTTTTTCCTCACTCTCCATTACCTCAAAGAAACTTAACAGAGATAACTTGGTAAAATCTCATGAAAGGATGACCACGGGGTAAGAAGTTAAGGAGAGATGTAAGAGACTAAGAAAATTAACAGGTAGGAAGGGTGGAGCCAGGCCAGACCACTGTGCAAGGGCAGCCATGGCCCCCAATATGGCATCCTCATAGCAAACTTAGCCAACTGGTAAAAATCTCTCTCTCCTAGGATCCCAATGGGGCTTGGGGTACAAAGACTACCAGCTTGGAGTTCAGAAAGGAGATCCTGGACAATCACCAATGGGTATCAAGGTTAACAATCGACAGCCTGGATTATTATTATTATTTGGGGTGAGGGGGCACTCGACATCATGGTCATCGGTGCCCTGAAGAAAAGTCAACATGAAGACTCATGGGTGGGGACAAAGGCTGTCCCCATATGCAGAGCAGTTGAGAACGTACTAAAGTCTGCTGCCTTTCCCACCAGTTTAAGGATGAGGCCCGACAATTCAAAAAATTTCACCACTGTTAAAACTGGTATTGGTATCTGCAAGAATGGTGGGTAGATCTCCAGCAAGTTCGAGGGCTGCCCTAATATCAGTATACAGGACACATGTAGCCACAATATGCTGAACTGAAAGCAGTATGCCACAAACTTCACAGAATGGTAGATCCACCCACCGGAGGAGGAAGCCATGCATGACAGGGCCATGCCCGATGCACAGTCTGGTAAGCAAAACCTCCTTCCAGTGGCGAAGCTATCACGAAGCCCGCCAAGCCTTTGTGGTCGATTTGAGTGACCGCAGTTTGTTGTCTGACACCTGCAACCATTCAGTCTCCCAATGATGCATAATGCATCTGTCAGAAAATGAGATAATGGTGTGCAACGGGATGGAACATTGATGGACAACAACATCCCAACATGCTTCCTTGGCAGCTTTGTCAGCCATGTCGTTACCCTGTATCCCAATGTGGCCAGGTACCCAACAAAAGGTCAACACCTTGCCACGGCATTGGAGCCACAGTAAGGAGTTGTGGATGAGCTGAATCAGCAGGTCTACCATATACATTTGTTGAAATGCTTGCAGTGCACTTAGAGAGTCGGAACAGACAAGAAAACTCATATGGTGATGTCTTTTTTTATTTTTGTTTTGGTTTTTTAGGGCGCAAAACTGCTATGGTCATTAGCACCCGGTCCGTGGCTTAGGAAACAGTAAAAAACCGAAATTGAAAACCAGCGGCAATGGGAACGAAAGTCATAAAATTGGAGAAACTAAAAGCAGAAGGAAGGCTTAAAAATCCACTACAGAAAGGGGTTGGTTGTCCCCAAAAAAAGCTTCAAATGACTGACGTCATTTCACTGGCACTAATAAACTTGAGAACGCGGTCGGCTGAGCGCGTGTCATCTGCTAAAATCGAAGATATATCAGGCGATAGCTGTAGACAGGAGCGTAACGGGTTAAAATAGGGGCACTCAATTAAAAGGTGTCTTACCGTCCACAGCTGAGAGCATTGGGGACAGAGTGGGGGAGGATCGCCGCTTAAAAGATGTCGATGGCTAAAAAGACAAGTGCCCTATCCGGAGTCTAGTTAAAATTACCTCTCCTCCCGACAACGCGTTCGGGAGGAAGAGGTCCAAGCACAAGGAAGAGCTTTCACGTCCCGCAATTTATTATGGGGAAGTGTCGTCCAATGCGCGTGCCATAAATGAACAACACGCCGACATAAAACGCTCCGTAGATCGGCGAAGGGAATCGATTGAATAGCTGGCCAAAGAAGAGAGACTGCAGCCTTGGCTGCAATATCTGCCGCCTCATTTCCACAGATACCAACGTGTCCCGGGAGCCAGAGGAACGCCATCGAGACGCCCCCCAGATGGAGCAAGCGCAGACAGTCCTGAATCCGGTGGACCAGAGGGTGCACAGGATAAAGAGCTTGGAGACTGAGGAGAGAGCTGAGAGAATCTGAGCAGATAACGTACTGTATCCGCTGATGGCGGCAGATGTAGTGGACAGCCTGGAGAACAGCGTAAAGCTCCGCAGTATAAACCGAACACTGGTCGGGAAGCCGAAAGTGATTTTGGGGTGTCGCCAACGATATAGGCACTCCCTACACCTAACGATGTTTTCGAGCCGTCGGTGTAAATAAATGTGGCGTCCGTCATTTGTGCACAGAGAGCAGCAAATGCCCGACGATAAACAAGTGAAGGGGTACCATCCTTGGGAAATCGACAAAGGTCACGGAGCAGGCAGATCCGGGGACGGAGCCAAGGCGGTGCTGTACCCCAAGTTGTCAAGAAGGTTTTAGGAAAGCGGAAGGAAAGAGAATGGAGCAGTTGACTGAAGCGGACTCCCGGTGGTAGTAGGGAGGAGGGGCGGCCTGCATACCCTACATCAAAGGAGGCGTCGAAAAAAATGTCATGGGCTGGATTAGCAGGCATGGAAGACAGATGGCTAGCATAACGGCTCAGAAGGACTGCTCGCCGATTGGACAGCGGAGGTTCAGCAGTCTCAGCATAAAGGCTTTCCACAGGGCTGGTGTAAAAAGCTCCAGACACTAAACGTAATCCACGGTGGTGGATAGAGTCGAGACGCCGAAGAATAGACGGCCGAGCAGAGGAGTAGACTATGCTTCCATAGTCCAATTTCGAGCGGACTAAGGCGCGATAGAGGCGGAGAAGGACCACTCGGTCCGCTCCCCAGGAGGTACCATTCAGGACACTGAGGGTGTTGAGGGATCGCAGACAGCGAGCCGAAAGATAGGAAACGTGGGAGGACCAGCACAGTTTTCTGTCAAACATAAGACCCAAGAATTTAGCGACGTCTGAAAACGGAAGGTTGACAGGACCTAGATGTAAGGAGGGCGGAAGAAACTCCTTACGTCGCCAAAAATTAACACAAACGGTCTTACTGGGAGTAAAACGGAAACCAGTTTCGATGCTCCAAGAGTGGAGGCGATCGAGACATCCTTGAAGACGTCGTTCAAGAAGGCTGGTCCGTTGAGAGCTGTAGTAGATCGCAAAATCGTCCACAAAGAGGGAGCCCGAGACATCAGGAAGGAGACAATCCATAATTGGATTTATGGCAATGGCAAACAGTACAACACTCAGCACGGAACCCTGGGGTACACTGTTTTCTTGGGAGAAATTACGGGAGAGAGTAGTGTTCACCTGCACCCTAAATGTGCGCTCTGCCATAAATTCGCGAAGAAAAAGGGGCAGCCGACCTTGAAAGCCCCAAGAGAACAGTGTGCGAAGGATGCCTCTCCAGATCAAAAAATATTGCTACCGTTTGGCGTTTCCGGGGAAAATTGTTAATGATGTAAGTGGAGAGAGCAACAAGATGGTCAACTGCAGAACGATGCTTTCGGAAACCGCATTGGGCAGGTGTTAAAAGACTGCGGGACTCCAGCCACAAAGCTAAACGGCAGTTCACCATACGCTCCAAAACCTTACATACACTACTCGTGAGAGAAATGGGGCGATAGCTAGAGGGGAGATGTTTGTCCTTTCCAGGTATCGGAACAGGAACGAAGATAGCTTCCCGCCATCGTCTGGGAAAAGTACTGTCGGTCCAAATTAGATTATAAATGCGAAGGAGGTAACGCAGACTATGGGTTGATAAATGCAGCAACATTTGGATGTGGATACCATCCGGTCCTCGGGCGGAGGAGCGAGAAGAGGAGAGTGCATGATGGAGTTCCCACATGGAGAAAACAGTATTACAGCTTTCGCGATTTTGAGAGAAGAAAGCAAGAGGTTGCACTTCCGCTGCACGTTTCATCGGGAGAAACGCTGGCGGGTAATTTGAAGAGCTCGAAATCTCAGCAAAGTGTTTACCCAAGGAGTTAGAAATTGCGACGGGGTCCACTAACGTATCAGGCACGACAGTGAGCCCAGAGACCGGGGAGAAACTAGGTGCGCCTGATAACCGTCTAATTCGACTCCAAACTTCCGAGGACGGAGTGAAGGTGTTAAATGAGCTAATAAAGAATTTCCAGCTTGCCTTCTTGCTATCGCGGATAATGCGACGGCATCGCGCATGGAACTGCTTATAGCGGATACAGTTGGCCAAAGCAGGATGGTGGCAGAAAACGCGAAGAGCACGTCGCCGCTCACGTATTGCGTCACGGCATGCCTCGTTCCACCAAGGAACTGGGGGGCGCCGTGGCAATTCGTAAGTGCGTGGTATTGAACGTTCCGCAGCTGTAAGAATAACGTTGGTAAGATGTGTGACCTCATCGTCGACACTAGGAAAGTGACAGTCATCGAATGTCGCTAGAGACGAAAAAAGTGTCCAATCAGCTTGGGCAAACTTCCAGCATCTCGGGCGCATATATGGCAGTTGACGCTGCAGTCTAAGGACACATGGAAAGTGGCCACTTGAGTGTGTATCATCAAGGGCGAACCATTCGAAGCGCCAAGCTAGCGGGACAGTACCGACCGAAAGGTCCAAATGAGAGAAATTTGTCGTGGAGGCAGACAAAAATGTAGGGACCCCAGTGTTGAAGCAAACTAGATCCGCTTGGTGGAAGACGTCTAGCAATAGTGAGCCACGTGGACAAGGATGTGGAGATCCCCAAAGCGGGTGGTGGGCATTGAAGTCCCCAACCAGCAAATAGGGGGGTGGAAGCTGACCAAGAAGATGAAGGAGATCAGCTCGTGCCATTGGTGTGGACTATGGAATGTATACAGTACAAAGAGAAAAGGTATATCCAGAAAGGGAAAGACGGACAGCGACGGCTTGGAAGGAAGTGTTTAAGTGGATTGGGTGATAATGCAGAGTATCATGGACAAGAATCATGAGTCCTCCATGGGCTGGAGTGCCTTGAACAGAGGCGAGATCAAATCGGACGGACTGAAAATGGGGGAGAACAAAGCGGTCATGGGGACACAGCTTCGTTTCCTGAAGACAGAAGATGACCGGCGAGTAGGATCATAAGAGGATCAACAATTCATCCCGATTGGCTCGAAGGCCGCGGATATTCCAGTGGATAATGGACATAGGGTGGACAGAAAATGGAGAAATGTGACCAAGGTTGCCGTCAACTCAACGACTGCTCAAGAGCTTGCGACCGACAGCATGGAATGGCATTCAGCCGAAGGCAGAAGATACTGATCTATACGTTGTGCAGGAGCAGCTCCTGCCACCAGCGATCGGCCGGTTGATCGGCCGCCAGCAGTGCGCCTTGGCGACACAGAAGACGGCCAAGGGGGATTTCCGCTAGGTGGTGCTGTAGATGGGACACTCCTTGGTGGAGAAGGAGATGAACTGGCTTTCTTATTAGCCTTCTTGGAAGCATGATGTTTAGATGAAGGAGGAACCGATGGTTGTGAAGTTGGGGTACGTAAAAAATCTTCATGAGTATGCTCTGTTTTCGAAGTCTTGGTGTCTGACTTTTGGGCTCGAGATTTAGCAGAACCCGATGAAGGGTGAGCCATAGAGTGGGCATGCGAAAGTGGGGAGGTTGAACGGGCAATCTTTGCGCTGGCCGATCTGACGACCGTGGTACTAAAGGTGAGGTTGCCAAGTCTGCGTGGTCGCCTCCTTTGTTGGCCGAGGAGAAGCAAGGACAGTGCTGTATTTTCCTGTGAGGCACGGTGGGCTGTCGACTGGCAAATAATTTTTGAGCAGCAAAGGTCGACACCTTTTCCTTCACTCTGATTTCCTGAATGAGCTTTTCGTCTTTAAAAATGGGGCAATCTCGAGAGGAAGCAGCGTGGTCACCCATACAGTTGATGCAGCGAGGGGATGGATTGTGGACAAGCACCCTCATGGGCATCCTTGCCACACGTAACACATTTGGTCGGATTGGAACAGGACTGGCTGGTGTGATTGAACTGCTGACACCGATAGCAACGCGTAGGGTTTGGGACATAAGGGCGAACGGAAATTCTCATAGCCTGCTTTGATTTTCGATGGGAGTTGAACTTTTTCAAAAGACAGTGCGGGTTGGAATGATGTTCATGTCAACCCTTTTCACAACTCTATGAACAGCCGTTTCGCTCTAGTCAGACAGGTAGTGCTGAATTTCTTCGTCAGACAATCCATCGAGGGAGCGTGTATAAACGACTCCACGCGAGGAATTTAAGGTGTGGTGCGCTTCAACCCGGACAGGGAAGGTGTGGAGCAGTGAAGTATGCAGCAATTTTTGTGCCTGGAGGGCACTGACTGTTTCTAACAAGGTGCCATTCCGTAATCTGGAACAAGACTTCACAGGACCTGCAATTGCGTCAACACCTTTCTGAATAATGAAAGGGTTGACCGTGGAGAAGTCGTGACCTTCGTCAGACCTAGAAACAACAAGGAACTGTGGCAACGATGGAAGAACTGTCTGTGGCTGAGGCTCAGTGAACTTACGCTTGTGAGCAGACATAGTGGAAGGTGAGGAAACCATTGCAGAAGAATCCCCCATGATTACCGGCATCTCTGATGGCGCGCTCCTCCCTTGTGGGGGCCCTCTCTGAGGGCACTCCCGCCTTAGGTGATTGTTCACACCTCAGGTCACACCTCCCGACAACGGTACAGAGGGACCAATCGGCACTTTCGGAAGGTATCAGCTCGGGTAATCACCCCTCCCTGAGCCTGGCCGTTACCAGGGGGTACGTACGTGTCCTACCTGTCTACCCGGGGCGGGGAATTACGCGTTACCCCGTCACCGGCTACGCACGAAAATGCGTGGGTCGGCCTTCCAAAGGGAAGGAAAGAGCCAGTGGCGAGGGGAGCGGGGAGGGGGGGGGGGGAAGGATGCGGAAAGGGAAGGTATGCAGCCCGGAAAGGAAGGAAGGCCACACAAGATTTTTACCTGTGTCAACAACTGTTGACTGAAGTGCTCCATATGTTTTAACAGAAATTGTCAGAAAGCATACCGAGCAACACTGTCATTTATCAGGTTTCATGGAGTTAGGTAGCCTAATAGAATCTACACCCCATAAACTCTACTACAGCCTTATCCACAATAGGCAGTTGGAACTTCCAATAAATGTTAGAAATCGTTGATAAATTCTTGAACATAAATCCAAAAACAAACTTTGACCATAAAGAGGGGTGATATAGTAGATATTACAAAAAAGACTTGCAAAAAAGTTGGATATTTTGAAGCAATTTTATGTCTTAGATTTAAGCGTAATATAATATCAGAAACTACTATTATTTTAAAATTTGTGTTATGATGAAAAAACATCTTTCCATCTGAAGTAGCCTATTAGATACAGACCACGAAAACCACACCATATTCTTTAAAGAATCAGGCTTGCATATAAAATATGCTTCAAATGTCTCTTTCTACAGATGAGAAAATGTGTTAAATATCTGATATAGTCTGAGTAATTTGTTCTCCATTATAAGGGAAACTAGTTTTTCCATGCATCTCAATGTTTACAACATATCTCCTGAAACACATACAATGATATAATTTTGAACATACATTTCGTAGCATATATATGGAGACTATCTGCAGAATGCATTGCCAATAGAGTTATTGGTAAGGAACTAAAATTAAAATGTCATGCCTGATTATGACGTTTCACTGCATGAGCAGCAAAAATTTAAGCTATCAACTTTTTTCCCTTTCAAGTGACTTCAATTCACAATGAAGGTTTTGTTTGCAACAATAAACAAGGCATCATCACACTTAGAAATTGCAAAGCAATTCCACATTCACTAGTTAACATGAAATATAAATTTATTTCTGAAGATATTTATTTGGAGTCTAGCCTTGCAGGGACGTAAAACGTGGACAATAAGAAGTATAGACAAGAAGAGAATACAAGTTTTTGAAATGTGGTGCTACATAAGAAAGTTGAAGATTAGATGGGTTCATTGCATAACCAAAAAGGAGATTGGTAACTGAATTGGGGAGAAAAGATTACGGTACAACTTGACTTTGTGAACAGATTGGTTGACAGTGCACATTCTGAGGCATGAAGGAACCATCAGTTTTGTATCAGTTTGAAGTTTAGTGGGTAAAAATTTTACGAGACCAAGGTATGGATAGAGCCAAGTAGGTTCCCATGAACGTAAGTTTCACTAATTTTGAGACGAAGGGGCTTGCACAGGATAGTATTGTGCGGACAAGTGCATCAAACCAATCTTCAGACTCAAGACCAGAAAAACAATATTTTGCCCATATATGAGAACTTTTCGAGAAACCAAGCTACTGTTTTATTTTGAAAGCAACATGGTTTTCATGAACACTGACCATATCAATCCCAGTGTGCTATGTTCAATCAGAGGAAGGGAACAGACTGTTACACTCAGGTTGACATTGCATTGCTTGACTTACAAAAAAGCCTTCTATATAGATTTGCATTGTTGCCTAGCTAATAAAAGATTCTGTCTGAAATTTAGAAACTTCACTAATATGAAGCCATCGCAAAACTGTACGGGGTTAAGGTAAAGCACAATTTCCATTTACTTTGTTGTTACTGATCTAGTGAATCTAATAAAACGTGTCCCACATGTGTGTATGCATAGTTTCCCAGAACACCCAGAGAAGCAAAAATGTAATTTCGTGAATTTTTAATTTATTAACTATTTCGCCCGATTTGTTTTTTAAATTCCAGACAACTTAACAAAGTTTTCAACAGAAGTTATAGAAAATTTAATTTTGGAAAAAATGATGGTAGTAACATTAACTGAAACTGTACGAATGTGCGAGATAATCTGCTTTTATTAATACCATAGCATACGTGAATTCATATTAAACCAGAAAAAAACAAAGCTCAGTGTTAAGGATGTTGTACAGTGTGCATACAATTTCACAACACATTCACAATAAATGTTCAAAACAGTCTCCATCGATTTCAATGCATTTGGCCGCACGTATATGAACAGATTTTGTTGCTCATTTCAGTTTCACAGGGTTGTTCTTAATTTCGTCTATTGCATTCATAATACAAGCAAGTAATGCCTCATGTGTACTGACTGTCCTCATAAATCATGTCTTTCATCCATCCCCATACACAAAAATACATTGGTGTTTAATCAGGCAAGCCGTGTGGCCACAGATGTGTAGCACCATGACCAATCCGTTTCTGGGGAAAATGTTCATTTAAATGTGTAGTAACAGCTTTGCCATCATGATGACATTACATTTGCAATCATGTAGCAAGTGCAACACCTTCGAGCACGCAGGGCATTTCTTCATGAAAGAATTGTTAAGTACGTCTCGCCAGTTAGTCTCCTGAAAAAATGAATGGTCCAATAAAGAGTGTGTTGATTATACCACACCACACATTTATGCTAAATCACTGCTGGAAATTTAATTGCACTGTTGTATGTGGGTTTGCTTCAGACCATATGTGCTTGTTATGTAAATTGTTTATACCATCTCCTGTAAACTGTGCCTCATCATCAGTAAATAAAATGTATTTGTGCAACTGCCGATTAGTATTTAACCAGTTTCACAGCTCCAAGCAAAGGTCAGGATCTCCTGCATGTAAATGATGCACTTTTTGTTTACGGTAAGGATACATATTATTGTACTTCTGTGTATGGCTTACCATAGGTTGTGAAATGGCTTACTGTTGATAGATACATCATGTACTGGTACCCGGGCTACGTCGAACAGCATCCATAATATTTTTATCTTGTCATGTATCGTGTGCTCTTACTGATTATGAATAACATATGTGATATTCGTATACTGCAGCCGTAGCATTAACATCACATTTCCATAAATAAACACCTTATTGGCGTATTCCTCTGTCAATTTGAAATGCATCCCTATTTCGTAAGTCTACACACACACACACACACACACACACACACACACACACACACACACACCACACACACACACCTGGCCTGCAGGCAGATCGGTGAGACTAGATCCACTGGGCAGGCCTGCACTTTAGTTGGAACTGAATGGCTTCAGATCAGCAGGCCCAATCCATTACAGATACCCACAGAAATGGCCTGTGGTTTTGGCCCATCATGGAAATCCACTTGTGTGGCCGGCTATTCACAAGCCGCAGACATGTTGACGAAGAGAGATCATTTTGATCAATCCATTCCACACATAACTTGTTCAAATACTCTGAGAATATAACAATGAGCATAGGTAGCAACTCACTGTAAAGATAACTGCCGAGTAGCAGACACTACTCCTCCCGGACAGGCCATGAAGGCCCAACAGTACCGACCAGCTGCTGTGTCATCCTCAGCCTATAGGCATCACTGGCTGCAGATATGTAGGGGCATGTGGTCAACACAACGCTCTCCCGGCCATATGTCAGTTTACGAGACTGGAGCCACTAATTCTCAATCAAGTAGCTCCTCAGTTTGCCTCACAAGGGCTGAGTGCACCTCGCTTGCCAACAGTGCTCGGTAGACCGGATGGTCACCCATCCAAGTACTAGCCCAGCCCGACAGCAATTAACTTCGGTGATCTGACGGAAACCAGTGTTACCACTGCGGCAAGCAGGCATGCAGAAAAGGCAATCACACTCCCACAGCTAAATTTTCAGCCATAGCTTTTGTCATAAAACAAGAACACACACAGATTGACACAATACTCAGACACAACTCATGCAACTGTGTCTATAGTCTGAGACTCTCATACAAACTACAGTTCACGCCTCCCTGCCTCTCGTCAGCAGCTGCTAGGCTAGTGGCAAGAAGTGGTGGCAGCACTGAACGCAAGCTGAAGGGAATGGTTGAAGCAGTAGTAATAAGTGAGTAGGGAAGCAGAGCATGTACTCAGTTGCACCCAACCACCAGCAATGCACGAGATCTCAGTAAACGAACCATTTCAGCTACTGAAACAAAAAAACAAGATTTTCCACTTTTTTCAAATTTCCCTGATTTCCAGAACCTGTGGCAATCTTCTTGTTGATGTTTTTGGGAAGAAGACCAGACAGTGAGCTCATGGTCTCATCGGATTAGGAAAGGAAGGGAAGTCGGCTGTGCCCTTGCAAAGGAACCATCCCGGCATTTGCCTGGAGCAGTTTAGGGAATCTCGGAAAACCTAAATCAAGATGGCCGGACACGGGATTGAACCGTCGTCCTCCCGAATGCGAGTCCAGTGTGCTAGCCACTGCGCCACCTCGCTCAGTGCGGCAACCTTGAAAAGGGCATTTGGCCAGTGGGAAATAGAGGAGACAGATGGCAATGGGGAGGAAGAAATGGACAAAGAGGAGGATGAAGAGAGAGAGTGTGGGAAGAACAAGATTGATTGGTGTGGGAGGACAAGATGGACTGACTGAAGCAGAGAGACAGAGAGACAGAGAGAGAGAGAGAGAGAGAGAGAGAGAGAGAGAGAGAGAGAGAGAGAGAGAGAGATTGATTTTTACTCTATTTCCCAATTTCATGCAGACCTGCTTTTATTGGAGTTCAATGATCCACTGCACAACATTGGCATAATATAATCGAAGGTTAGAATATAGATAGAAATTTTGTCAAAATATCGTCCCATATCATTTGCACTGTTTTAAGTGTGTAATATTTTATATGTTCCAAAAATTCTGCTACCAAATAGAAGCACTGATATGATACATATTTCATCAATAAAGGAGCTGTGAAAATTGTTGAATTTCCCAATAGCTTAAAGAGATATCGGCAAGATGTGCATGTGAGGTCTCTAATCTTAATACTAATTAGTGGCTACTTTCTTTACTGCAACGAATAGTTTTTGCCTAAGGAGTGAACCCAACATTTCAGTTATAGGCCATCAGTGAATGCAAATATGTAAATTACACAATTTACAGATTTGTGTGTCACCAAATCTGGCTATTCTTAATAAATCAAAAATTAACCAAACCTAAATGTTTTCATGGGTCTACTACATGGCTCTTTTAGGTTAAATTTTCATCAATTCTGTATCCAGTTTATAATTTTTTTGCTGTTATCACAAAGAGAGAGAGTTGAGTGTTTCTAACACTACAAAACAGAGTGCTGCATCCCCCTCCTCTATCTTTCCTTAATGTATAGAGCTGGCCCACTCATATCAACTCTGATATTAACATTGTTGAATGAACTCTGAAATTAGTAATGAGAAGAGAGCCAAATGAATCATATAAGGTGAATAAGTTCCTGAATCATATGGCTAGGGACACATGATCCCAAGAAAGACCTTCGTGAAACAAGAACAATCTGAAATGAAAATTCATTTGTTCAATTCAAGAATGCAACAGAGAATATATCACTAATAGCAGGACTAGATATACCACCAACAGCAGGGGAAAAAATGCAGCAAACTAATAGTGATAGAGTAAACAATTAAACACCAGCTGCCACATGCATTAAACCATTTAAACAAGTCGTCAGAGTTGTGGACCCAGTCTCAATGCTCACTAAATAAGACATGTCCTGAGAAAGACAATGAAGCAAATATAATACGTAAGATGTAACAAAATAAACAAGGTGTCCCAGCCCCAAACTTGGTGAATAAGAAGAAATGAAGTTCGTACAATACACAAAGTGCCTCACTTCTAACATCAATTTCGACTAATCACGAGATATTTGCTGCACAGTAGGACCTTACTACTACACACTAGTAAACAGCAAATGCTATAGGGAACTAATTAAGTAACACTGGCGTGCTATTTAATTTCTTTCCATTTAAGTAATCCTAAAACAAGAGTTGACTTTTAACTTCTCACCGTACATAATACAAGACTAAGGAAAAAAAACATCGAAGTTTCAGATTACATTCTATCCTGCTGTACAAATAAAAGCCTGCCGTTGGCATATAGCTATGACTACTATTGCTAGTCACTATTCAATACATCCATATGATTTACAAAATGCGTAGTTTTTAAGTGCGATTTGTAATAAAATGGAGTCTAACAATGTCTGCAACTAATTATTCGCGACAATGTCGTAGCTTGTAATGTATTACTGGTACCTCATAAAATGATTATTATTATTATTGTTATTATTAGGGGTGAGTACAACACACACTAAGGCGATCTACCATACTGAGTATAAAGTAAATCTAATACATATTTCACTTATACGCAGAATCTACAATAAATACAAGATTATTATCTACCAAAATCCGAGATTCAATGAGAAGTAACAGCACACAAAAACATCTCGACATGCTATCTTTAGCTGGATAAATGATATTCGTACGCAACTAATAACATAAAATTAATTGTATAAATACTTCAGAACGACGGACACGATATCAAATATAAAGTTGTCTTTACCTGGAAAGATGCCTATTCTTTCTAAGCAACTTCAAAAATTAACCATTAGTTTCCCTTTGTTCGAAGACGGCTGATAAAAGATACAATAACACAGTATAGGCTGTCTCTATCTATCTATCTATAGAATTTCTCTGAAGTTAATTAATACTTTTAAAACTTTATAAACAATATTACGAAAACTTACACGACCGCGCTTTCTAACACTCTGGACGAGATATAATATACACATTTCACTTCACTCACCTATACTCGTATTCATCATCGTAATATTTTTCCGAGTAATAAATATGCTTGCTAGACATTTTAACAAAAATAAACGTCGAACTGCTCTCAAAATTTTGCACAATTCTTCACGACAGAATGACCAGCACGGCAGTACGTTTAAATCAACTTCAAACTTGGAACTCGTTCAGAAATACCACCACATCTTCGGGAAGTTTGATTATACCATTTGTTGCATCACTGTCACTTTCTTCTAACGAGAATACTTGTTTTAAAAATGATAAAAATATTTTATGAACGTAACTACAATGTTTCACGCATTATAAATACGACAAAAATACAAAATTACTGAAATATGGGAGATTAAATTTGGGTTAATGTTGGTTGCAATGCTAAGCGCCAAAATCGTAACGAACACCAGGGTGCTTTCTATAACGAATGTTTATGTGTGTCGATATGCACTGCGAAGAGAGGGTGATACGAAATTTGTAAATGACCGTCTTGGACTGTAAGCATGGATAAAAATATCGCTATGTCAATAACTGCAGTTTTCTCCGTCTGAAATTCAGCTAAGATTGTTTGTACTGAGTTGGTGCCGAGGAAGCTTTCTTATGTTGCGACACTTGAAGAAACCATCCGAAGAATTTAAATCAGCGAGCTAGCCGTAATAACATGACAAGAAAGACTTTTTAAAAGTACAGTTTGAAACTTTTTGTTTGTTTTAACAGCTACGCAAATATAATCGAGGACTGAAATGATCGCATCGAGTTTTTTAATTAAATATATAAGATATGCACCATAGCTGAAATGTGTTTAATAAAAGACACCATTAGCAGCTGATGGCGCTCTTAAATTTGTCTTCATTAACTGTCATTACTGTCTGCAAACTGCCATAAACTGCCAAAGGTATTTTTGTATACTTACGTATAAATTAATAGTCTTCTCAGATCTGTTTGGGCGATGTATTTGTTCTTGGTAATCGTGCCGTAACTAGTACCCAAAAAATCATTATTTCAAGCATCTTAGTTCGTAAATCCAAGTAGGTCTTTCTGGGATGTGGAGCGGGTCGAGGTACACATAACAGGTAAAAATAGCCACTGCAGGCCACTTGTGTAAAGAATATTGATGACAAAACAAGTGTGTTGATAAAGGGCCCAAACATTGCTGGTGACAGGAGTATATTGATAAAGGAAGAGAATTTAACTTATTTATTTGTGACAGGTTTACAAATGGTACACAACCAACAGCTGCATATTTAATGTTACAGACACCTAATGGGTGAAGCTCTTGGATTGACATAGGATTACACAGACATGATTCACTGTGTGTGTGTTTTGTCTTTGATGTATAAATATAATAGTAGGGGCATAAAACTGCATCCCCGTCTTACATGTTTGTACTCGGGGACACAGCATTTGTTTGCTGAGTATGGGCTTGGTGACTCTGGGGCTCATGAGCAGAGGGACTAGTAGCATCGCCAGTCCTATGTCACTATAAGCTCTGGGCATGCTTCAGCGAGCACATGCAGTGTGGAAGTGGAACATTGTGTGTCACAGTAAACATGGATCTTGGCTTGACTGCCCAGTTCATGAGGATGGTAAAAGCCTCTCAGCCACAAGGTGTGTGGCATGCTGACGAAATGTGTGGCTGTTGAGTGGGAACAGTCATTAGCAGGCAACCTTTTGGGAACCTGTCGCAGCTCAATTGTATAAGGCTTGTCCTTTTTTTTTTTCCTAGCTGCTGGTGATACCAGGATCAATCCTTCAAAATTTTCCCTTCCTACTCTCAGCAGGAATAGTGGACCACTGGAAAGTATTGACACTCATTCTAACAAGAGGGCTCAGTCAGTGATAAAAGAATACATCCTGTTTGTCAGAATGTGTTTATAATAGTTAAAAGAAAGAGGGCAGTTTTGATAAGATTTCACCATATTACATACAGAAAAGTTTAGAGAGCATTGCTGGATTCTTAAAATCTGTTTAACTCTTGTGCAATGGGCTCCTGTTGGTCGAAACAAGAACCTCCAGAATGTCTCGGGGAGTTTGCAATTGAAACTAAACAGTGCACCGCCTTGAACTACAGCAAAGGTGTTGTGACTTCCAGGGATCCAGCTGACTTTCTTCAAGAAGAACTGAAAGCTGAGTGGTTCCGGGAAAGCATTGTCAATTTGCAAAACATTATGAAAAGGGTGGATGGCGATCTTGTCAAATCAGACTTTTATCCATACATTTCACAACATAAAACTTCCAGAGCATGTTCACAAGTGTACGGCCTTATTTCCTGAACCCAATGTGGTGTTTTAAATGCCAGCACTTTGGGCACACACTCTTGGTTGTAAAGGAGAAGCAACTTGTTGCAAATGTGGTAAATATGCCTACTACAGAGTTGGTTGTTGTTCTCCTCCAAAGTGTGTCAACTGTTCTGGGGATCACCCTGTCTGGAGTAGTGACTGCACTGTGTTCCCTGGAGACTGGAAGATCCAGGAGATAAAAACAACAAAGCACACCCCGTATGGCGAAGCCAAAAAGATATACAAGACCATACAGCAGCCCACATTTCTACTTCCTTTGCTTTCGTTCTCAGTCCGTGCAGAAAACCGATGCCGCTACACAAGTGGAGGTTGCTAGTGTCAGCACTAGTACCCGTGTTTGTTAGTGCACTTGTGTTGCTGCAGTTACTTCGAAGCTTGTCCTACCCCTGCAGACTTTCAAATAGAAAATGTGATGGGTGGCCCTCAACTACGTACCCTCTGACTCAGAGTCAAAATATTGAAAGTTTTGGCTGGTTTAATCGTCTAAGGGCTGGGATATGTAGTTGCTGCAGTACAAGCCAAATGCTGCTGAGTCTACAGTATACAATATGAATATACACATGAACCGAATAGTCGAAGGTTCCTATCACTCGGCAATTGCGAATTTTGAATATGACATAGAAATTTATAAATGAAAGATTGCAATTAAATAAAACCTGCAGGTACTATTTTTGATGACTTTAAATATCGAGTATGATAGCAGAAGTACTGTTAAGAATGCTGTTTATTACTGCAAAACACTTATTAGTGTCGATGGTCCAACAATTAAATAAAATATAAGTTGAATAACAGGGGGAAAATAGATTCCTACTTCATGCAATTAGTTATGAACAACAACAACATAGCTTGCAAGCTATTCACTTCTAAACACATACTATGTCTTCACTGCAGAAGCCACGGAAATATCACAAGTGCACAAGTTGGCACTAAGAAATATTTCTATCTCCTGCGACCACACACAAACTGCCCCACTCTCCAACATAGTTCCTGCGACCGACCGTCCTGCTACCCGTCCAGTATCCCTTGTCCTATCCAGCACTCTTACTCCACTTCCATCCAGTCTCCCCATTAACGAGTGCTGTGATTGGCTAGAGCGCTCCCACCATTTCTTCAAGCCGACGCACACTCACAAACATATTGAAACACATACGAAATACTGGATTTTCATTTAAATAACTTGAAATTAAATAAATATTCCTACGGCTGGACCATAAACACGCTCTAACATGCATTATTAAATACATAAACAAATCAAATAAACATATTAAAGGAATAGAAACAAAAGGTAGGCCAGTAGCCTAATGTCTCTGTGCTTTCTATAACACAGTAAATATTTAACCAATTTCTTCGTGAGTTCTATATATCGGATGTAAACAAAAGTTGTATAATTTACACTCAGATACTGAACTTTAAACTAATAAAGATATTGAAAATGTGATTACATCATCAGAATCATCATGCAAGTAATGGTAATGTAAATGTTTCTTTTTGAAGATATCATGATCCTTCTGGCTATTATTAATTTCTACATGAACTGTGAAATGTTTGGCATTATGTTTTCACAAAGTCCACCATCTTTGGCACTCCCAGCATACAACTCTCCTTCATCGACACAAAGCACAGTCCTCGTCAACATGGAATTTCCAGCCACGCGGTTCGGCTTGACCACGTGCTGGTTCTACCCTTCCAGCTCTGGCCGATGCTCTACACCACCAGCCACTGACGAGCCGCCGCCCACCGAGAGGCCCCCGCACGGCCACGCCAACTCTGAACTTAGAATATTTTCAGGGCACCACAACTCGCCCGTTACCTCATACCCCCCCCCCCCCCCCAGTATTTCAGAAAAGGCCGTGGTTGCTGACACTATGGAACTTCCTGCCCCTCCAAAGATCATTCAAGTCTTGTCCACTGTCCACCACTGCCACTACCACTTCCGCTGCTGTGGCTCTGCAGCCGCTCCAGACAAAAAAATTGAAGTTGAAGATGAATAATTGCTCACTAACGGAGATGGAAAGTACACAGTCCCAATGATGTCAATGGCATCTTATCCAACACTGCCAACACATCTCGAGTTGTGGCTCCGCAGCTGCCTCAGACAAAAAAGTCGAAGTAGATGATGAAGAAACACTCATTGACAGTGACAGGAAGCACACAGTCTGACGATGTCGGTGTCATACTATCTGACGTCTCACTCGAATCTTCTTCAGCGGCAATGGACCTTCATGTTGGACTGGGACAATCATCTCGCCCAAAGACAGCCTACACTCATTGTAGGCTCCACTCCAGAGCAGTAATTCGGGATGAAAGTGCTACCTCTGTGATAAATGGCTCCAATCCTGCAGTGGAACATTAAGGGTTCAGGACAAATGTGGAGGAATTGAAACTCCTAGCACGGGACTGCCCCTGTGCTTGTGTTTGCAGGAAATGCTACTCACCATCTAGTGCCAGCTCCTCATGATGCGTCAGGCATGTAAGTTCCATGCAGCTCCGACTTCACCTGCATACCACACTGTTGCTTGTCTGCCTCTGGAATGCCTTCTCTCCAATCATCCACAAGCGACAAGCCTGTTTGGGATCCGCATGCAGCATGTGCTGGAGTCACTTGGTATGGAGCATGTACAACCCCAAATCCAGGGTTTTAACTACCTGCCGATGTGGTTACTGTAGAGGCCCAGACTAATTTTAGATTTGGTGCCGTACAGGAGAGATTGCACTCCTGCATATGATTTTAATACTTTATTTTCTGACATTTTAACCTCTTCAGCTGCCTTTACGGATGAGTCGAAATGAGGTGGGGTCTCTGTGGTTGCTTTGTTGTTTTCCTTGGTCGTATCCTCAAGATCCAGCCGCCTCAAGACTTTACTGTGGGCACTGAATCAGATGAGTCATACTTTGAGTAATAAATTCCTTTGTTGTTCCAATTCTCTGAGTGCCCTTCACTCTCTACAATGCTTGTACCCAGCAGATAAAGTAGTCTAGAATATCTAGGACACCCTCTTTCAACTACAATGGGTAGCAAAGGAATTGTCTTTCTGATGGGTACGAGGACACATGGATATTGCGGAGAACAAAAGGGGCAGGTGTAGCAGCCAAGGAAGTATGTATCAATTCTCAGTTATTTCAGCATGCTATCCACCTGCATACTATCACCTTGCTGTTGAGCTACAAAGTTGTTTGTCGATGTAAAGCTGAGTGGCTGGAAGTGATTGATAATAAGCTGTGTATAGTAAACCCCATTGTGTGGCCATGGCATACCTCCTTCCAGCCACAAAGACAAGATGTCCACCTTATTTGCGTTCACATAGGTCACAGTCCTCTGATATACGATTTCTTGTACCGGCGCGATGACCCTTCAGTGTGTGATGTTGTGGCATACAAATCACTGTGTGCCAAATTTACTAGACCGTGTTTTATTTTCGGATTAGAGGGCAGTGACAAATTTGCCGTCAGATCTGGCCTCTATTTTAAGTGACCTTGAAAAGAATGTGCTTTTGCGATCTGAACAAATTGTTTCCACAAATTTTAGGGTGTTGACAGGGTGACTGCCTCACCCATGTTTGTTGTAAGCGGTCAGCCAGTCACATTTCCCTTTCTTTTAGCTCTTCTGTGGTTTTACTTCTGTTTTAATCCCATGTGCTGTACCTTTCACCCTTCTCCATTATATTTAGGCCTGTGAGATAGAGTAATTGTGTGGGTCAATGCGAATGAAGTGGGAATGGGTGAATGAGTGTCATTTTATAGGTTTCCTCCTCACTATGTGAATACACACACACACACCCCTTACATCCTTTTTAATCTGAGCACTTTTTTCTGGGTTTTAAGTTCTTATCAAATCCTCTTGGTTCTGTACATTACGTATTCTGTATTACTTGTCTTTCCCTATATGGGATCACTCTGCAGACTGCAAGAAAGGACTATTACTAAGAAAAATGGGGGGGGGGGGGCAGGAAGTCTTATAACATCAAGCAGGAAACACGACCATTGTCAACTCATCCTCACATGAGGGTGGTGGTGATTTTCTATCAGTATGTCTTCAACTGTATAATGTAGATGAAGGAAAGCCATGAAACATTCAGCAACATAACTGCTATTGATGATTATAAGCCATACAATAAGGCAAACACAGACTTGCCGAGCTGTTGACTGTCCAAGACGTGGGGCAGTTTTCCAGAAGTGGCTATTAAAATGTTCAGTCATCTACAAATTGAAACACAGTCCTTGGAAAAGTCACTTTATACACCATCTGACAATAAAAGTGAAGCACCCAGGAGGTGAGGAGGAAACAAAATGAAACTTAATGAGTTGAGAGCATATTAATGATACTGTAGTGATTACAAAATCAAATAAATTTTACAAAGAACATGGCAGTATGAGCCCATTTATCAGTATGATGTTGCACCTCCTGGCTTGCACTCACACATTGATTTGGTTGGAAAGTCTCATAAAGCCGTAGCCTCTTTTGAGGCAAGGTCTGCCAAAGCTGTTGTAAATGCTCCTTGGTATTCCAGATATTGGCACTGGAGTGGAGCAGTTGCCTGAACTATTCCTACAGGTGTTCTATTGGGAACAGGTCTGGGGATCTTGTTGGCCGCAGGGGTACCTCAACATCACACAGACAGTTCATACACAAACATGCCATGTGTAAATAAGCATTGTTCTGTTGAAAAACCGCATAGTGTCTCATGACGGGTAACGCCTGAGGATACAGGATGTTCTTGATGTACCATTGTGTCATCAGAATTCCCTCAATCGCTACCAGCTATAACCCAAAATCATACAGAATGGCTCCCCACACCATGGTGCCTGCTGTGCCTCTCCAAAAGATTTGAAGAATTGGACCTCTCCCCACGTCACACCATACCCCATGACGATGGTCACCCAGGATAGTGCAGAATCACAATTCATCACTGAACACAGTGCAACAAAATTCATTAGCAGTGCGCCACTCCAAATGCAGCTGCTTGTATTGTGTTACTGACAGGCTGTACAAGGTGTGATTATTCCCTAGTCCTGCTACTGCTGCTGCTAGTCTCCAATCAGTGGTGTGGGATAGCACAAAATGTTGCAAGGAGTCCATTACTTGCTCTTGTATGTATCAGTATGATGTTGCACCACCTGGCTTGCTCTCACGCATTGATTTGGTTGGAAAGTCTCATGTGTAGGAGTTACGATGAGCTTGGTGCACAGTACAATAACACTCCACTGTGGTGGTCAGGTGTAGTTGACTGGAACCATGACATGGAGTATGCTTGCCCTCGAGTTCCCTTGCAGTTCACAACAGACTGCTGTCACATCTGAATACCCCACAAATCTGGATATTTCATGACTTGTCCAGATGAGCAAAAGAGACCCACAGTGAGGCCCCTGTCATATTCTGATTACAGTGTTTCACACAAATATGCAACATCTCTGTATCCTTCACAGTGGTCTCTCAGCATCTGACACTGTTCCCTAATATATCCTTCCAGGCTTGGTAACAACACAAATAACATTAATGCACTCTGCTGTTCATTCTACCAGTCAGAGAGAATTGCAACTCTAATCATTTGCATAACTGCCAATGGCTTGTGTGCTTTTTTGTTGTGAAGTATATGCTATTAAGTATTTTACTATTCTTAGGCTTTTTTGTTGTATCACATAATTGTAAAATGCTAACTATCAGTTGGGTTTTCAGAAAGACATTTCAATAGAAAATGCTACATTTTCTTTCACTGATCAGGCGTTAAATGCTTTGAATAACCAAGCATCATCCATTGGAACTTTTTTTTTTTTCATCTCTCAGAGGCTTTTGATTGTGTAAATGGTGGAATTCTTCTACATAAATGTAAGTATTACTGGGACAGTGTATAAATATTTTTCTGGAAGAGTGCAGAACACTGAAAGAAACAGTTCAGATCTAGTTTTCTTGCTGATGGTCAAAGTACACTACTGGCCATTAAAATTGCTACACCATGAAGATGACGTGCTGCAGACGCGAAATTTAACCAACAGGAAGAAGATGCTGTGATATGCAAATGATTAGCTTTTCAGAGCATTCACACAAGGTTGGCACCAGTGGCCACACCTACAATGTGCTGACATGAGGAAAGTTTCCAACCGATTTCTCATACACAAACAGCAGTTGACCGGCGTTGCCTGGTGAAACGCTGTTGTGATGCCTCGTGTAAGGAGGAGAAATGCGTACCATCACATTTCTGACTTTGATAAAGGTTGGATTGTAGCTTATCGCGATTATAGTTTATTGTATCGTGACATTTCTGCTCGCGTTGATCGAGATCCAATGACTGTTAGCAGAATATGGAATCGGTGGGTTCAGGAGGGTAATACAGAACACTGTGCTGGATCCTCGTATCACTAGCAGTCGAGATGACAGGCATCTTATCCATATGGCTGTATCGGATCCTGCAGCCACGTCTCAATCCCTGAGTCAACAGATGGGGACGTTTGCAAGACAACAACCATCTGCACGAACAGTTTGACGTCGTTTGCAGCAGCATGGACTATCAGCTCGAAGACCATGGCTGCAGTTACCCTTGACGCTGCATCACAGACAGGAGCGCCTGCGATGGTGTACTCAACGACGAACCTGGGTACACGAATGGCAAAACGTCATTTTTTCGGATGAATCCAGGTTCTGTTTACAGCATCATGATGGTCGCATCCGTGTTTGACGACATCGTGGTGAACACACATTGGAGGCGTGTATTCGTCATCGCCATACTGGCGTATCACCTGGTGTGGTGGTATGGGGTGCCATTGGTTACACGTCTCAGTCACCTCTTGTTCGCATTGACAGCACTTTGAACAGTAGACGTTACATTTAAGATGTGTTATGGCCTGTGGTTCTACCCTTCATTCGATCCCTGCGAAACCCTACATTTCAGCAGGATAATGCACGACCGCATGTTGCAGGTCCTGTACGGGCCTATCTGGATACAGAAAATGTTTGACTGCTGCCCTGGCCAGCACATTCTCCAGATCTCTCACCAATTGAAAACGTCTGGTCAATGGCTGTGGTGCAACTGGCTCATCACAATACGCTGGTCACTACTCTTGATGAACTGTGGTATCGTGTTGAAGTAGCATGGGCAGCTGTACCTGTACACGCCATCCAAGCTCTGTTTGACTCAATGCCCAGGCGTATCAAGGCTGTTATTACGGCCAGAGGTAGTTGTTCTGGGTACTGATTTCTCAGGATCTATGCACCCAAAATGCATGAAAATGTAATCACTTGTCAGTGTTAGTATAATATATTTGTCCAATGAATACCCGTTTATCATCTGCATTTCTTCTTGGTGTAGCAATTTTAATGGCCAGTAGTGTACAATAATCACATACAACAGACAAGAATTAGCTGAGTAAATTGTAAATAATGTCTTTCAGAAAATTACTAACTGGTTCTTTACAAATAGTGTCTCGTTAAATTGTAATAAAAACACAACATATACAGTTCTGTACAGTAAATGGTGTAACACCTTTAATAAATATATAGTTTGAACAGAAATCTGTGGCTAAAGCATAGTATTCCAAAATTTTGGCTGCATGCATTGATGAAAGATTGAATTGGAAGAAACTCATTGATGATCAACTGAAATGTTTGAGTTCAGCTACTTACACTATTAGGATTATTGCGTATCTTGGTGATAAATGTGTCAGTAAATTAGCTTACTGTGGTTATTTTCATTCATTCCTTTCATATGGCATCATATTTTGGTGTAATTCATCATTAAGGAGATGGTATTCATTGCACAAAAACATGTAATCAGAATAACAGCTGGAGCCTTTCCATGATCATTTGAAGCAAATGACATAGCTATGGCAATATAGATTACTCCAAGTTTTCTCAGAATGTTGCACCATTTTACACTGTCAAATGCTATTTCTAAGTCAACAAATCCTATACGTGTGTGCTAACTTTTCATAAGTTTTGCTTCCATTATCAGCCGCAAAGCCAGAACTGCCTCTCTGGTGCCTGTACCTTTCCTAAAGCCAAACTAATCAACTAACAGAATGTCACTTTTCTTTTTGATTCTTCTGTGTATTTTTATCATCAGTAATCCCGATAATTTTTACAGTTATCTGCCTTGCTGTCTTCGGGATTGTGTGGATGATATTGTTCTGAAAATCTGATGATATGTCTCCAGGCTTAGTGATTCTACAACCCAATTTGAAAAGTTATTTGGTTGAGACTTGCCTCCAAAGGTTTTTGGAATTTCAATGGAATGTTATCTATGTCTTACTCCCTATTTGATCACAAGTCTTCCAAAGCTCTGTCAGACTCTGACTCTAATATTGGGTCCCCTGTTAGCTATATCAACTCCCATTTCTTCTTCTTGTCATATCATTAGTTGGTTCCTTCCCCTCATAGAGGCCTTCAGTGTATTCTTTCCACCTATACACAATCTCCTCTGGGTTTAACTGTGGAATTCCTGCTTAAATCTTAATGTTGATATTTTTACTCTAAATTTCACAGAAGGTTGTTTTGACTTTAATGTACCTTGATTCAGTCGTCCTGACGACTATTTCTTTTTCGATTTCTTCACATTTTACCTGCAGCCATTTCACATTGGCTTTCTTGCACCCCCTGTTTATTTGATTCCTAAGCTGCTGTATCCTGTCTTTCCCTGAACATTTTTGTTCTAACTCAAGAACACTGTAACTTTATTACATGGAAAAACATAAAAACGTTAGAGGCACAGTTCATACAACAGACAAGACACAAGTGGCCAGAAGAGCCGTGTGCTCTGGACTGTATTCTAATAGGGGGTGCAGCCAGCAGGTTGCACTTGCAACTGCTATTGTACTAGCAGGCTGAGTGGCCTGTTGTGGCCAAATCAAGCATGAACTACGAAGCAGCACACATACAAATCTGGTAGTTACAGCACTCCTCTTCCTTTGCAAAGAAGTAAGCACTTTGCTGCCACAATGTGCTGTCTCTTGTACGTAGGGTCAGAAGTGGCATGAGTGCTGACAGGTGCGGTACCTGCCCTCCTGTGAGTGACCATATGGCAGGACAGGTGATGCTGGCATGGCTTCTATTTCCACATCCAAGTCCAACAACAATGAAGGAGGCTGCAGCAAAGATGGCTGAAAAGGCAATGCTGGCTGCAATGGAGGTGGCAGTGGCAGAGGCATGGGTGTGACAGCACAGGAGCTGGGTCCCGCTTTGAAACCTAACTGCTGAGGAGGGCACCCATACCAGCAGAGACAGTTATGAATACGTCGGCAGTGGCGGCAGAGAAGGTGAAATGTTCATTTTGTCCTGAGCGTCCATCGGGGTCCGAGGGATAACCAGGTTGCCACCGGTGCCTTCATCTTGGCCTTTGAGGGTGACACATTACCTGAGAAGGTCAAGGTGATGGTCTAACACTGTGACGTCAAGCCATATATCCCTCCCCTGATCCAGTGCTTTAAGTGCTGGAAGTTCGGCCATATGTCTTCCCGCTGTACTTCCAGCCCCACCTGTCGAGATTGTGGACGTCCATTGCATCCCAGTATTTCATGTGCCCTGTCTCCCATCTGCGCAGCAGCCGAGAACTCACTCACCTTGCTTGCTAGACTGTAGGATTTTACAGAAAGAGAGCATGGAATATAAGACCCTGGACCAACTGACCTACACTGAGGCTAAGAGGACATTTGAGCACTTGCATCCTGTGGCTATGACCTCATACGCCAGCACTATGAGAACAGTTGTTGCCCCATCAGTTCCTCGAACTCCTGTCGCCTCTCAAAAATGGGAGACTACACCTGCCCCCTTGATGGTGGAGACCACTTCCCTCCCTGTTGCTCCTGCACCAACTACTTTGGGAGCAACAACCCTCCAGAGACTGACTCAGTGAAGTCTTCCCAGCCAGGGAAACCCAAGGAACAGTGCGAGAAATCGAAAAAGAAGACCCCAAGAACAAGGAACTTCCGGTGGCAGCCACACCACTGCTATGTACAAGCTCTGCGTCTGAGGATGGCGTGGAGATTCTGGCATCTGCTGAGAACCCGGATCTCGCCGGACCCTCAGACACAATGGACATAGACTGCTCAGGCAAAAAGTTGGTGGCAACAGGTGACTATGAGGTGTAAACTGCCTCACTGAATGTTCCATGCCTTCCCAGACTCACAATGATATCATCCAGTAGAATTGCGGCAGTTTTTTTCCACTGCCTGGCTGAGCTACAGCAACTGTTAAGCTTTACACCTGCTTTCTGCATTGCCCTCCAGGAAACCTGGTTCCCAGCAATGCGGACCCCTGCCCTCCGTGGCTATAAGGGATATTACAAGAACCATAGCGACTATAATCAAGTGTCAGGTGGAGTTTGTGTTTATGTCCTAAATTCAGTCTGTAGTGAACCTGTGCCCCTTCAAACCCCTCTTGAAGCTGTGGCTGTCAGAATACGGATGACATAGGAAATATCTCTCTGCAATGTCTATCTTCCTCCAGATGGTGCAGCACCCCTGAATGTATTAGCTGCACTGTTTGATCAACTCCCTCAACCTTTCCTACTTTTGGGAGATTTTAACACCCATAACCCCTTGTGGGGTGACACTGCGCTTACTGGCCGAGGCAGATATGTCAAAACTTTCCTGTCTCAGTTCGACCTCTGCCCTTTAAATACTGGGACCGCCACCCATTTTCGTGTGGCTCAAACTAGTTACTCGGCCATTGATTTATCAATCTGCAGCCCAGGACTTTTCCCATCTATCCACTGGAGAGCGCATGACGACCTGTGTGGTAGTGACCACTTCTCCACCTTCCTGTCACTGCCCCAGCATCTGGCCCACGGACTCCTGCCCAGATAGGCTTTAAACAAAGTGGACTGGGAAACTTTCACCTCTGATGTCACCGTTGACTCTCCCCCCATGATAACATTGATGTGATGGTTGAACAGGTGACTACCACAATTGTTTCTGCAGCAGAAAATGCAATCTCTCACTCTTTAGGGGGCCCCCGGCGAAAGACAGTCCCTTGGTGGTCGCCAGAAGTCACTGAGGCAAATATGGAGTGTCGGCGAGCTCTACAGTGACATAATCGATGCCCTTCCCTAGAGCATCTGATAGCCTTTAAGCAGCTCCATGCCTGTGTACGCCAGCTTTATAAAACAATGGAAACAGGAGTGTTGGGAGAGGTATGTGTCGACCATTGGGTGCCATATGTCACCTTCCCAAGTCTGGATGAAGAACAGACATCTTTTTCGGTACCAGACCCCAACAGGTGTCCCTGGCATTACCATCAATGGCGTGCTATGTATTGACGCAAACACAATTGCCGAGCTACCTTTCGCACCCTCAAACTGCAGATGTAAAGGGAAGTCCTCTTATTCGCTACATGCCACAGTGAACCCTATAATGCCCCATTTATGGAGTGGGAGCTCCTCAGCACACTTGCACATTGCTCCGATACAGCTCCTGGGTCGGATCATATCCACAGTCAGATGATTAAACATCTGTCATTTGTTTACAAGTGACATCTCCTCGTCATCTTTAACCAGATCTGGTGCGTTGGCATCTTTCCATCACACTAGCGGGAGAGCACCATCATATCAGAGCTCAAAACCAGCAAAACCTCTCTTGATGAGGATAGCTGTCAGCCCATCAGCCTCACTTACGTTGTTTGTAAGCTTCTGGAACGTATGGTGTGTCGGTGGTTGGGTTGGGTCCTGGAGTCACATGGCCTACTGGCTCCATATCAGGGTGGCTTCCGTCAGGGGACTCTACCACTGATAATCTTGTGTCCCTCGAGTCTGCCATCCGAACAGCCTTTTCCAGATGCCAACCTCTTGTTGCCGTCTTTTACTGGTCTGCGCAAAGCATATGACACCACCTGGCGACATCATATCCTTGCCACATTATATGGGTGGGGTCTCCAAGGCCCGCTCCCGATTTTTATCCAGAATTTCCTGTTGCTCCGTACTTTCCGTGTCCAAGTTGGAGCCTCCAATAGTTCCCCTCATATCCAGAAGAATGGGGTCCCGCAGGCTCTGTATTGAGTGTATCACTATGTTTAGTGGCCATTAACGGTCTGGCAGCAGCTGTAAGGCTGCCTGTCTCACCTTCTATGTATGCAGACGACTTCTGCTTTTCGTACTGCTCCACCAATACTGGTGTTCCTGAGCGGCACCTACAGGGAGTCATCCACGAGGCGCAGTCATGGGCTCTCACCCATGGCTTCCAGTGTGTCGAGCACTTCTGTTGGCATCGTGCCATTCATTCGGAACCAGAACTTTACCTTCATGACAATCCACTCACTGTAGTGGAGACATAATGACTCTTACAACTGGTTTTCGACACCCAATTGACTTGGCTACTTCACCTTCGTCAGCTTAAGCGGAAGTGCTGGCAGCAACTCAATGCCCTCCGCTGCCTGAGCAACACCAACTGGGATGCAAATCACTCTACTCTGCTGCAGCTCTACAAAGCCCTTGTTCAGTCTCACCTTGACTATGAGAGTCTGGTTTATGGTTTGGCGGTGCTCTCAGTATTGGGTGTACTCGA
Source organism: Schistocerca nitens (assembly GCF_023898315.1). Lineage (NCBI taxonomy): Eukaryota > Metazoa > Arthropoda > Insecta > Orthoptera > Acrididae > Schistocerca > Schistocerca nitens. The sequence continues at coordinate 171,659,832 of NC_064619.1, forward strand.
CTCAGTGCACCACTGTGGTGTTCACCTAGCGACAGGAGCTTTTAGAATGAGTCTGGTCCACAGTGCACACATTCATAGTTCTCCTGAGCATCCGAATTACTATCTCCTTTTTCAACCCGCGGCAGTCCATCTCCCGCATCGACGACCCAGGTCAGCGCTAATGACTGTGGTTGGTGTACGATCCCTTCTGTCTGAACTGGAGTCCTTCCCTTTACCACCTCCCATCCAGGTCCATCCGCATACACCTCCATGGTGTACACCTAGGCCTTAGATTCACCTGGACCTTTTGCATGACCCTAAGAACTCAGTTACTCCTGCTGCTCTCTACTGTCACTTCCTCTCAATTCTTGACGTGTTCCGGGGCTCTGAATTGGTTTACATCGATGGCTCGATGGCTGATGGTCATGTTGGCTTCACCTACGTCCACAGAGGTCATTTTGAACAGCATTCCTTGCCCGATGGCTGCAGTGTATTCACTGCAGAGCTGGTGGCCATCTCTCGTGAACTTCAGTATACCCGTTCAAGCCCCGGGGAATCGTTTCTTCTGTGTACGGACTCCTTGAGCAGCCCACAAGCTATCGACAAGTGCTACCCTCACCATCCTTTGGTAGCGTCCATCCAGGAGTCCATCTATGCCCTGGACTGGTCCCATCATTCAGTATTGTCTTTTAACCCAAAACTATTTACTTTCTGCTCATAGTTTGCTATGTCTAAATCAGATTTTGCTACATTATGAAGTACTCATTGAAGCACTCAGATATTTGAGCTGGGTTTACAACTGATTTTTTCCTAAAGTTTGATTTTTGAAATGTCTTGTTTGTGATTTTGGACACCTAATTCAGACTTCACTACAGACCATACTACCCTTGTTTTATTTTTCTGCCCTAGAATGAATTTTTTATTTGCTATATGTTTTGAAGCTTTCACAACTTTTAAAGAAATAGTTTTATAGTGTATAACGTATTTTACAAAATCAGGATCTTTATTGTACTTCAGCTGATTGTGTAGCTTTCCTTTCCTCTCACTGGATATTTTTATTCCTGGTGTGATTCATCTTATCTTACTTGATGTTTTGTTCCGATATGAACTTGGTGGAAAATTTTCATTAATTACTTCAAGAAAACTGTTTAAGAATGTACTAAAAGTTTTCATTTGTTGAATCACCATCCTCGAAACACCACTTAATTTTACTTAGTTTCTCACAGAATATTTCAATATTTGTTTTGTTGAAACTTCTTGTGATACAAGTTTTCCTTATATTATGTTTATCAGTTTTTGGCAGTGAGACAAACAAGGCTGAGTGATCCGAAAGTCCGAAGTCCAGACAGAATTTATGTACATTATCAAAGTACTTCTTTGTTACAATGTTGTCAATGCATGTTGCTGAGTGAATATTTTCTCTGGTGAATCCAGAAAAATTTAGTTTAAAGCCAGACGTTTTAATTGAATCAATAAATTTTGTTGATTCGTTATATTAAAAGTTCTTCCGAAGGATGTAGGCTGCAGTAGGTACTGGGAAATGAAGAAGCTTGCACAGGATACTGTAGCATGGAGAGCTGCATCAAACCAGTCTCAGGACTGAAGACAACAACAACAACAACAACATATTAAAATCTGCTGCTATTACAATTTTTTCTTCTTTTCTTTCTTTAGTTTATCTAGCAAGCACTGTAATCTAGAGAGGAATGATGTGACTAAAGCCCTTTCTGGAATTCTATAAATTGAAATGATTAACATATTAAGGTCTTTAAGCTCTACGCAACAACTTTCAAATATGCAATCTTCATTTAAATAATTAAAATCTGTTTTCACTTCATAGCTTATAGAAGAGTCCAGGAGTATGCAGAAACCTCTGTGAGATCTTTTCTCCCTGCAGTAGCTGCTTGCAACATTGAAATTTTAAATTTTATTTAAAATATTTATTGTATTGGGTCTAACCCATGTTCATTTAAACAAATAATTTTAATGTTTTTACATTCTGAGAGAAGAATTTGTAACTCATCAAGTTTGTAGCTTAGGCTGTTGGAAGATTTAGAATTTAAACCATTTATATTCCGGTGCATAAAATAAGAATTTTCACTTGTTTTAATGGTATTAGGCATACATTTTCGTAGACACTCTTCAGCATTTTTCTTTTTAGTTAACAGGCATTTTTCTTTTACATCCTCTCCAGTAAATATTAGTTTCCCTTAGTTTTAATGATTTTACAAGCATCCATAAATATTTTGCTTAAGGTCATCGAATATAGTCTGTTTCGATACAGTCTATCCTTGGATAGACATTCCTTGCCCAAAAACTTATTTGAGTTTATAAATATAGCACCTAGTCTGTCACAACACTCATTAATTCTGGAGTTGATTCGATTGATGTAAATGTCACTCACCGACCTCCTGTTTATCATTCCGCTGATCATTATCCCGGAAGTGGGGTAAGTTTTTCTGGCTGATCGGATTATATTTTTTGATTCTTTAATAATTTCCTCTTCTTTGACTATAACCTACATGTTTGAATGCAAACACAATGTATATCACAAGTTCATGACACAGTAGTGAAATATGCAGCTAAATTTTAGAAAATTGAAACATGGACGTGAAAATGGTAACAAATGTGCAACTGAGTAGAAAAACTGTCACCACAGCATAATTATAATAAAGGTACTTCATCCGTATTGATTTCCAGAAATATAAACGTGTACATAAATGTATAAACACCTGAGGATGGGAACAAGCCAAAAACCGGTCATGTGATGAATAAATAATCTTTTATTGTAACTGGTAGCAGAAATTTTTCTACATCCTACAACTAGTTTTTGTGTGGAACACCACACAGAAGCATGGGCATGTGAAGTCATACTTCCAAATGACACAATTATAATTATTGTCTATTACAGAGCCCCACTTGGAAACTGTCAAAAGTTCTTATAAAAATCTGAAACAGTATTATGTAACCTGCCTGTCTTAGAGACAAATAATAATTTGTGGTAATTTCAATTTAATTTTTTGAAGTAGCCTAAGTAAAACATTACGTACCAATTTTAATTAATACTTACAATTTAAACCCAATTATAAGCTTTCTCACCAGAATTGTGCAGGAAAGTAGCACCTTAATAGACAACATCTTTGTATGTGAGGATGAAATCAACAAATTTAATTTTCAACAATATTATGAGAAAAAAAGTTGCTACTCACCATGTAGTGGAGATGCTGAGTCGCTGATAGACACAACAAAAAGACTTTCACATATATAGCTTTCGGCCATTGGCCTTTGTCAACAATAGACGCACAAATTTAATTTTCATACAGTTGTAAATGGGTTAACAACTAGTACAATGGGAAGTACTCTCTGCCGCGAACTTCACAGTGTTTTGCAAAGTATGAATGTAGATGTAGGTTACAATAGACAGTTAACAATAATAAACCACATAAGTACTCCATGTCAAGTATAAACTATTTGATGAGCTCACAACAGATAGCTGTATGAGATAATGAATATAAATTTTAAATTCATTGCATTTGTAGGTAGATTTCTCTCTGCTTGTAACAGCTCTTTACTGACAAAAACTGTGCAGTATGGGGTACCAATGATGTATCAGAGAGAAGTTGGAGAACAGCAGGCACTAAAACATCATGTAGCAGAAAGAGATGGCAATACAAAATGGCCAGCATAAGGATAGGCATGCAAACTGCTTTCATCTTATAAAAGGTTCTGTTCTTTTTTGAGAAGAGTAATAGAAATTAAAATAGCTTGCAAAGCACATCAAAGATTAATAATTCTGAAAATATAGTATAAACAATATACTGCACAGTTAGAAGAGAAACAGGAACGGTTATTGAGGAATGAACTAATTTAACAATTAAAGGTTGTGACCAAAAGGCCCTTGACACCAAACATATAGTGAACCTACAGAATGAATTTTTCATTGTGCAGCAGTGTGTGCTGTTATGGAAGTTCATAGAAAATTGAAAATGTACGCAGGCCGGGTACCAAACCAGGAACCTTGCCTTTTATGGGCACTGTTCTTATTGACAGCTATCCAAGTGCAACTCATGACTGACTGCCTTTACGGCTCCACTTCTGCCCATGCCTCTCTTTCCTACTTTGCAAACCTCACAGTTTATCTGCGTACCTTTTGAGACTAGCACCCCTGAAAGAAAAGATAATGTGGAAAAATGACTTACCCAAATCCTAGAGGATTGTTTCTAGAATGGCTCTCTGTAGTGCAATATGTACAGTTATGAAACTTCCTGAAAGATTAAAACTGTGTGCTGGACCAGGACTCAAACATGGGAAGCAGGAGCTGTTTGGGTGGGTTGTGAGTTCTGTCTGAGCAGCTGTCAGTAATAGTGCTGCACATGAAAGGCAAGGTTCCTAGTTTACTATTGAGCAAGGTGGAGCAGTGGCTAGCACACTGGACTCACATTCAGGAGGACGACGGTTCAATCTCACATCCGGCCATCCTGATTTAAGTTTTCCATGATTTCCCTAAATCGCTCCAGGCAAATGCCACGATGGTTCCTTTCAAAGGTCACAGCCGACTTCCTTCCCTGTCCTTCCCTAATCCGATGAGACCAATTACCTAACTGTCTGGTCTCCTTCCCCCGAACAACCCCAATCTAGTTTACAGCCAGATCTGACACAATTTTAATCTGCATGTACAGGGCGACAATTATTGAACTATACGAAAAAACGTAAATTAGTTACACACTATGGTGTGCACACACTTTATTCAACATGTAAACGTCCCTACAGATACTCAGATTTAGGTTATGGCATGTGCGATATTGTGTGTGACCCGCTGAAGCCTCAGAACATCGATGCTGTCGATGACCTGAATGACTGTTTTCAGCTCAGCAATGGTTTTGGGGTTATTGCTGTACATCTTGTCTTTAATATAGCCCCACAAAAAGCAATTGCCATGTGTTCAGATCTGGAGAATATAGCAGCCAACCGAGGCCCATGTCAGTGACCTCTGGGTACCCCAGACCCAGAATGTGGTCCCCAAGTGCTCCTCCAGGACATCAAACACTCTTCTGTTTTAATGGGGTCGAGCTCCATCTTGCATGAACTACATCTTATCAAAATCAGGGTCATTTTGGATAATGAGGATGAAATCATCTTCCAAAACCTTCACATACTGTTCAGTAGTCACTGTGCCATCAAGGAATATCACACCAATTATTCTGTGACTGGACATTGCACATCACACAGTCACCCTTTGAGAGTGAAGAGACTTGTTGATCGTGAAATGCGGATTCTCAGTGCCCCAGATGCACCAATTTTGCTTGTTGATGAACCCATCAAAACAAAAGTGGGCCTCGCTGCCAAACCATGCATACTAATTCCCATCTTGCCCCACGGCCAACTGTGCAGTTTGAATGTTCTAACACAAACTCTTCAGAAGGTATGCCAATTTTATTTCATATAGTTCAATAATTGTCACCCTGTACATAGGTACTGTGCAAAACACAGTGAAGTGCATGAAAAAACATACTTCCTTTTTACCATGTATTAGGGTTTCTTCCATTTGCATATTATGTGGGAAGAACAATTGCTTAAATATATCTGTGCAAGCTGTGATTTTGTCTAATCTCAACCTCATGGTCCTTAGAGGAGTGACACATATGGACTTGTATTACAGGACTTAATTAGGAAAATTATACTAATTAACTTCTATTGAATGCCGCACAACACTCCAAAGTGACAAGATACATGATAGCATTTTTCAACATAGTCACCAAATCACTGAAAGCAACAGTCAGAACATTCCACCAATCACTCATTTCCTTGGCGATAGAAATCTAATACTTGGTCATGGAGACATTCTAGAAACACTGTGTAGCATCAATAGGTCATATTGACCATGAACAACATAATCTTCGGGACTCAGATCGCTCATCCGAGCCGCTATGTTAAGTCAGTCTGTTCTTGTACTGTGTGCACGTGTATGATCATTGTCAAAATATATGTATGTGCAGATATTAATGGGGACAGTTTATTCCATGTACCGATACTCATATCCCGTTCCCATTCTGGTGGCCCCGAAGTTTGTACGTCTTCCGCGACTTCTGCACCGGGTTTTGTAAACCAACAGGTTATGTCCACACCGCCATGGCCACCTCACCGAATGCTTTGTTCAAAGATTTGGAAGCCCAACAACGATCGCCGGACATCTTCATTCCTTTGCCAACGACTGGATCTACAGTGATTCGCGATCTCCAGCCACGTTAACTTCAAACTCTGTCACTCTGCAACGGTCGAGTGCTCCACCGCTAACACAAACAATGGACTCGTGTTTCATGCCGCTGGACTGTGCTCGCCAACATGTGAAGTGAATAATATTCAGAACTGTGTCCCTACCGATTGATCGTATAATGCTCAAAGCAATCTACATTCACACACGTACTTTCAATCTCAACGGGCCGAAACAACAGTTACTGTCATGCCGTGTGCAGCACTGCCATTATTGCAAAACGCACCTCGCTACTATCAACCGTGACCTGTTCCAGTTTTGCCTCTCTGGCAAACTAATCAAGAACATTTTAGTTTGCACAATTCTCCATGCTCATTTAAGAACAACTTAAGCTTTGGTCATACGAGTTACCGACCCCCCCCCCTCCCCCTGCACTCACAGGGGGCCCCGGTTGCGGCCACTCAGTCACTTGCCTTACCCGCAGCACCGCCTGAGTCTGCCACACCGGCCTTCCGCATTATTTCCGGGGTGGGTCAATTCAAATCAGCGCCTGTAGCCTACGGCGCAGTTTACGGGACCCCAATGCCTATCACACAACCGCTCGTTCCCTCAGTACCGACCGTGTCAACCGCATCGTGTTTTTGCAACACATCAAGGGACAATGCAACCTGCCATTGCTACGGACCTTTTCGCTAGAAACACACCTGCGCCTACTGTGCCGGCCTGTTGTATAGTCTCTCCCGTCACAGACCAGCTGGTTTTCCAAGAGACACCAAAGCCGCCTTCGTCCCCTCCCCCAGGTCATCTGCCGAAGCTGACACCTTTATACAAGGACAACCCAGTGTCATGGTTTGGGCTTGTCGAGCATCTTTTCAAGTTGCATAATGGGTCCGATGACAACTCTAAATTCCTGTGCCTCGTCATGCACCTAAATGATCATTTGGACTTAGTTTGCGTTCTACTCCTGCCGCCATCACCTCCACCAAAATACGAGTTCGCGAAGAAGAAGATCATAGAATGCCTTGCCTGCTCACCACAAGAATTAATAATCAAGATCTTGTACAAGGACCAAACCCCATCACAACTCTGGTGCCGCCTTCAGTTACTTGTGAATGAGCATACCATGCTGGACATCACACTGTAGGCTGTGTGGTCTGCCAAGCTGCCTACTGACCTACAGATCCACCTGCTACCACACTCCTTTGAGTCAATCAGCTCTCATATCCGTATTGCAGGCCAACTGTATTCATTGCTAGGACAATGCCAGCCAGCTTACCACTCACCATTAGTTGGCACAACTGCTCCCACTTTCCGGCCGTCTGCTGGCATAGGCAGGGCTCGCTCTGCCTCCATGCCTTCTACATCGCCTGGCAGCATCCGCTCACTCTCTCTACCATCCGAGCACTCCAGGATCGCCCACACACCACACGTGCCGGTATACACACCACAGCAAATCGATGAGGACAAGCCTCCTCTGCTGCCGCAGTCACCACCAACACCACATCCAGCTCATCCGTACTGCTGGTACCATAAGGTTTTTGGTGATAATGCTAAGAAGTGCTGCTTACCTTGGCAGCACCCAAGTCGACTGCAGGACCTAAAAGACGCCGAGTCCTGCGGAAAACCTCGCGGGCGTCCTCATACATTGCACTCTGTCCATTCGTCCGCCCTTCCGAGCGGTCGTTTGTACTTGACTGACATTTTGTCACAGCTCATTTTCCTAGTCTACACTGGTACTGACGTGTCCATCATACATACATCAATGGCGGCCCCCGTCTTTTCACCGATGAGGTCACTTCTACGAGCTGTCAACGTGTCAACATTACAAACCTTAGGCTCCGTTAAAGTTACGGTGCACCTATTTCATTCTCTTAAGTTTTCCATGGACTTTCTACATTGCCGACATCTGTAAACCAATTCTCGGTACGGACTTTTTGTCCCATTACAAACTCTCTCCAAACGTAGTTGAGGACTCAGTGCTACACCGTCCCATTAACACTCAGATACGGTGCTCCCACACTGATGTTCCACACTCTGTTACTCTCGTGACATGTGAGTTAGTATGTGAGTGCTCTGCCCTCACTGTCAGAATACGACTCGGCAGCACAACTCTTATCAGGAAAATGAAGAGCTGAAACAACACATAACACACACTTACAATGAGCTTGTCGCGGCTCGTATCTCGCTGTTGAAACTGCAGTCCACAGTGCCACCACCTAATCGAGCTTCTCCAGCAGACAAAACCTCGGACACTCATCTGGTTAGTCCAAACACATTAATTGCGTGTGACGATTCACATCTGTTAGACTCCGCATCCCCGACGCATTCGCCATGTTCAGTGCCACGCGTTTTAAACAGTGCCTATAATGACAGTTGTGCTCGCGATACGATCAATCCCACCATGCAGGCAGCCACCCCACTTGTTGATAATCATTCCCCCTCTCTCGCGCACCAGCCACGACTCAGCGGCCATCGCTGTTCTACGTGCGATGCCAACGTCGCTTTCACCCGCGCCGGTTACCAAGTGCAAGGTTGACAGCAGACAGTCGCCGCGCATTCCAACTCACTCCGCACTGCATGCGCAGCCACCCTCTCCAAACAAGTGCACGCTGCGCTCATGTACTAGGCATGTGACTTTCAGACTGCTAACAGCTATGCCCCGTCACACCCTACTCGTCCAAAAACTTCGTGTCAGGGCAATGATAAGTCTGGTGTGCAGATAGTTACCATTGCCGGCCCTCCTATTAGGCACAAGGTTAGGCGCCTCAAACCTATTAAGTTGCCTGCGGCTCGGCAGCAAATTAACAAACTTTTGGAGGCAGCTATCCTGCAACTGTCAGACAGCAATTGGTCTTCACCGATTCACCTCGTCCTCAAACATGACGGTTCTTTCCAAATGTGTGGTGATTACAGACGTTTGAACACTCGCACCATCATGGACAATTACCCCATGCATAACATAAATGATTTCACTCATATGTTATCGGGTGCTACAATATTTAATGTTATTGACTTTGTCTACCACCAGGTTCCCATAGTGCTGGAAGACATCCCTAAAACAGCTATTATCACGCCTCTTGGTTTGTTCCAATACAGCTTCATGCCATTCAGCCTAAAAAATGTGGCGCAAACATGGCAGTGTTTCACTGACTCCATCTTAAGACAGTTCGAGTTTTGCTTCGCATATCTGGATGACATACTCATTTTCAGCAAGTCAGCTGAGGAACCTTGAATTCCAACGACTTCAAGGTCAACAAAGACAAATTCCAGTTGCGCCAGCCTTCTGTCACTTTCTTGGGTTACACCGTCTCCACCGATAGAATACAGCCTCCCAAATCTTATGTGCAGGCCGTCACTTCACTACTTACAAAGAACCCCGAAGTTTCCTGGGCACAATAAATTACTACTATTGTCACCTGCCTTCTGCCGCCATTGTACAGGCCCCACTGACATACTCACTGTCAGGTAAACAGACTACAGGACTCAAACCGTTCACTGGTCTGCACTCATGCTGGAGGCTTTCAATACATTAAAGACTTCTTTAGCTAACACCGTGACACTCGCACACCCCGACCCCTCGGCCAAATTGTTCATCACTAAGGACACCAGTGACATTGCAGTGGGAGCAGTACTACAGCAACACAAGACAGACACGGTTTCCCCTCTTCATTTCTTCTCTAAGAAACTATCAACAGCTCAGAAGAAATACTCCGCTTTCCATAGAGAACTCCTTGCGGTCTATGAGGCCGTCAAACACTTCTGCCCCGACGTGGAGAGTCATTCGTCCTTCATCCTCCCAGATTACAAACCACTAGTAGACACTTTCTGCAACGCCCCCCTCCCCCTCCCGAGGACCCACCCCGTCGGCGTTTCCGCCACTTTGATTTAGTCTCCCAATTCACAACTGATGTTCGCTACATCAAAGGCACAGACAACGTTGCTGCAGATTTTTTCTCACAGATCAATACTATTTCACACATCATTGACATCCAACCTGGCCACCCTACAAGCCTCCGACAAGGAATCTCAAGCTCTCCTCATGGACCCTCAAACATCTCTTGTGTTTACTAAAGCTGAATTCCCCGGCATTGTGGATGAGGTGTGGTGCGACTCTTCTACTGGTACCTTACGCCCATTACTCTCCCCCCCTGCGCCGGCAGGCCTTCAATGCTCTGCATAACCTCGCTCACCCTGGCATCTGCGCCACTACACGGCTCGTCTCCGAGCGTTTTGTTTGGAAAAATATAAAACGGGACCATCAGACCTGCGCACGCAGCTGTGCCCCTGCCTACGCAACAAAATCGGCCGCCACACCACCCACCACTGGGCAAGTTCAACATCCCCCCAGGACGATTTCGGCAAGTACATATCGATCTTATCAGTCCTCTTCCACCATTGAAGAGCCACCAATACATTCTACCCACAATTGACCACATGTCCCACTGGGCACAGGCAGTTCTCTTACCTAAAATCACTGCCGAGACTGTGGCCAAGGGTTTTATCTCCTCATGGATTGCTAGGTTCGGTTGTCTGACCACCATCACCACCGACCAGGTTCAGCAATTTGAGTCTTCCCTGTTCACCATTTTATGTAACGTCTGCGGCATAAAGAAAGTTCACACCACAGCCTACCACCCACAAAGCAACGGGTTAGTGGAACAGTGGCACCGCACTCTGAAAATTTCCTTTGGGTGCCACAACTGCCTCTGGTCCAAAGCACTTCCATGGGTGCTGCTTGGCCTCCGTTCAACTTTCAAGCCTGACTTAGAGGGAACTATCTCAGAATTCATTTTCGGGGAGAACCCAGTCCTACCAGGGGAACTCATTCAGCTTTTTAATAATACTTTATAGGTTGGACCCTGTATGTCATTTTACGTAACACACTTTCAAAAACTGTTTCTGCCACAATTGTAAATAAATTTGATTTTGAGTTAGCCTCTTCTGCGAAATATACTGGCCTCCCATCAGTTTACTCAAGGTGTTTACTTATTTTATTTTGTCCTCTGAATTATTCTTGTACAAAGGTACACATGGTGATGCACAAACACACATTATGAAGTTGGACAAGTGATAGTATAATGTGATAGTTGATGACATTAGGTTATGTGATGAGAAATTACATCATTTTATGAAGGTATTATTTATTACAATGATATTTTAGTTTGACACACACACACACACACACACACTTAAAGTAAAGCATGCAATTGGCATAGTTGCAGATAGTACAAACAGAAAAAAATTTTACACATATTTTGCAGAAGTGTTTATTTCTCTCACAACAATCATTCCTGCAATTAGTTTCATATTTCTTCACATGCATATGGACCAAAAATTCAGATACAGTATAAAAGAAAAGATCAAGCAAAAAGGTTTTTAGATCCCTATGAAAGAAAGACAGAGACTTCGTGCCTTTTTTTATTTCTGCTGCCAGTCTGTTGTAATGTTGAATGACTTTATTAGACTGTGAATTCGTAATGTCAGAGGTACAATTAACATGTACTTCCATTTTCTTTCTTGTGCCATGATCATGGACATTCACATTTTTGCTGAATTTTGCAACACTATTTTTTACAAACTTACACATTTTTTACAAACTTGCACATTACTAACATGTACATACTGGCAAGAGGTAAAATAAGTGGCTTTTGGAAGAGAGGTCTACAGCTGTCAGTTGGCTTTTCATTGTTCATTATTCCCCAAGTTCTCTACTGAATGAGAATAAGTTATGTGGGGAGTCTTCCTGGAATATGATACCAAATTGTATTAAACTATGAAACTGTGCATAGTAAAGTGTGCTGTTAGTTTTTCTGGTGTTCATTTGTTGTTTCAAGTTGTCCACAGGCCTAAAAGTTTTGTTTCTGATGCGGAGGATATTTCAGACCCATGTACTTTCATGTCTGGCATAAAGTTTTTGGTTCTCAGGTGAAAGTTCAGGAAGGTGATCTTATTTGTGTTGACTATCAAGTTATGGTTACTTCTGCTGCTCAGAAGGATAATGGTATCCTCTGTAAAGAGTGTACCAGTACTGAAGCACTAGTTCAACAGTAAGTCATTTATGTAGAGAAGAAACAAAATAGGTCAAAGCATTTTGAACCTTGGGGACACACACTGTTCAATGTCTCCATAACCAGAGTAGTAAGTTCTGATATGTCCAAGATCTTTGTATTTTATTGCTACTTTCAGTTTCCTGTTTGTCAAATGTGAGCTGAACCATTTCAGAGAGATGCCTCTGATGAGACAGGACTGCAATTTGTCAAGTAGAATTTTATGGTCTCTGACATCAAACACCCTTGACAGATCTAGGAAAATCCTAATTGCTTTTTGTCTAGAGCATCTTGGGCAGAGTGTATGTATTTGTATATAACAGCCATTGTGATTTTATTCTTCCTGAATCCACACTGTGCATCATGGAGGATTTAGTTTCTTTTCAGAAATTAATTACTCTCCAGATGTTATACCAGACGAATATCATAGCTACGCAGTGGAAGTTTTGATAGCAATTCAACATTGAAAAACATGGAAGAGTACCAGGATGGAACACAGTTTGGAAGTCGATTGATCAGTTTTATGCTACAAGTGTTACGATAAGGAGCCAGCGGGAAGGGTGACGACAGTGTGGACACCAGAAAATCCTATGGACAGGAGTCCTAGGCAATCAGTAAACAAACATACTGCAGTTTCATATTTTTTCATACAGAAGTGTGTGTTGCATTCTCCAGAGTAATTTAACTTATCATCTGTGCAAAATACAGGTGACTCATAAACTAAATGGGTGTGGATGTGCCTTTTGAGACAATTCAGTAGACATCGCCCTACTGGACAAAATGGACATTCTTCTCAACCTCATTATGTCAGATCAGGCGCATTCTGAACTGACAAACCATATCAACAGGCAAAATATGCTCAGTGGGGGAAAAAAAAAATCCTCCACAGTGAGGAGGATACGTTTTGGTGTGGTGTTTCGACCTCCAAGATTATTGGAATTGGGTTTTTTTAGAATCACACCAAACGCAGCCACAGTCAATTCAGAACATTACAGAGGCCCACTGATGATTTTCCTGATTCCAGAATTACAGAGACACGGCACTGATATGACTGTTTTATTTCCAGCGTGATGCATGTTCCACGTGAGAGACAATTGCAACTTTACGTGTGATGTTCACAGGCAGAATCATCTCAAAGTTTCATGGACGAAAATTAGATTGACCAGAAGTGCAAAATTGTTAAGCAGGAATGGCTAGAGAACAAATGTAAAGATGTAGAAGCTAGGGGAAAGATAGATACCACCTACAGGAAAAATAAGACCCCTTTGGAGAAAAGAGAACCTCCTGTTTGAATATCAAGAGCTCAGATGGAAAACAAGTCCTAAGCAAAGAAGGGAAAGCAGAAAGGTGTAGCCCGCATCTCGTGGTCGTGCGGTAGCGTTCTCGCTTCCCACGCCCGGGTTCGATTCCCGGCGGGGTCAGGGATTTTCTCTGCCTCGTGATGGCTGGGTGTTGTGTGATGTCCTTAGGTTAGTTAGGTTTAAGTAGTTCTAAGTTCTAGGAGACTGATGACCTAAGATGTTAAGTCCCATAGTGCTCAGAGCCATTTGAACCAGAAAGGTGTAAGGAGTATACAGAGGGTCTATACAAGGGCGATGTACTTGAGGACAATATTATGGAAATGGAAGAGGATGTAAATGAAATGGGAGTATTGATATTGCTACATCATATCTGTATACCAATTCTTCATATTGTCCAACAGGCTTTACGTGTTTCCCTGTACCATACTGATCTCTTCATGACAGTTTAAGCAGTTTGGATCACAGTCCACAATACTTCTGAGTTCAGAGGTGATTGGTAGGAAGCTAGAAGTTCCTCAGACAAATAAGGGACTGGTTCCACATACGCTTGCTGTATAAGTGAACTTTGAACCACAGGTTCTGGTAACAGTGAGATTCTTCATGCTGTTACTGTCCTTGCCTTCAACAACATTATTACGAAAAGCTAAAATATGCCATTAGTTCCAGTTTTCTGATTTTATTTTATTTCCACATTTTTTACAGTCGAGCATTAATCGCCTTATAGAACAATCAAGTTATTTTTGTCGGTCTGCTAAATAAATTTGGCTTTTATTAATCTTTTCTACAGAAGTAGTCAATTTATGCCACCACATGGCATAACATTGAAATTTTCACTAAATGTCAGAGGTATTACTTGGAGACTGGCCATTTCTTTACTTACAGTTTTGGAGATAAGTTTCTTGATGTGTGTAACATTCACTTTTATGACAGTGATGTTTTTGAATTTTCAGCACAGCTTGTACAGTCATTTACTTACCTTCATTACTTACACACAGCCAGTTGACATTATCATTTGCGATATTTTCCTGTGACCTGTTAGAAATAGGTTCTTTTCAGCAGTTGCCGGAGAGCACCAGGAAACAGTTGTGTGCAGCTACGATGACGTAGAAGCCCATATGTTCATATGTATGTATAAAGCATTAAGAGAGCTGACATTATGTGATGAAAGAAACAGGACATCGGAGGATACTCCATGAGCATCAGAATTTCGTAAACCATATCAAAATGCTCAATTCACGTTGAAGTATAGATTTGTATGTCCAGTTTCACAATGAAGTACGCCCCTACCTGATATTAAGCTTTTCTGTGTGGTTTGGTTGGTTGGTTGGTTGGTTGGTTTGGGGAAGGAGACCAGACAGCGTGGTCATCGGTCTCATTGGATTAGGGAAGGATGGGGAAGGAAGTCGGCCGTGCCCTTTCAGAGGAACCATCCCGGCATTTGCCTGGAGTGATTTAGGGAAATCACGGAAAACCTAAATCAGGATGGCCAGACGCGGGATTGAACCGTCGTCCTCCCGAATGCAAGTCCAGTGTCTAACCACTGCGCCACCTCGCTCGGTTTTTCTGTGTGGTTTCCAGGGTTCAATACTGTATTATCTCATGTCTCGTTCTTTATTATGGCATAATGCCATACGTACCTGAAGATAAACATGTGCACTTGAAACTCAGCGAAACGTTGAAACTGGCCAATAGCGTGAAACGAAACACTTAGTTTCAAATAAACTGACTACTTCTGCAGAAAAGGTTAATAAAAGCCAAATTTATTTAGCAGACCGACAAAAATAACTTGATTGTTCTACAAGGCAATTAATGCTTAACTGTCAAAAATGTGGAAATAAAATAAAATCAGAAAACTGGAACTAATGGCATATTTTAGCTTTCCGTAATTATGTGAATGTATTTTAATTTACTTGATAGCTCCCCACCGCAGAAATCTGTTTTGTTTTAATTTGACATGAGAACTGTAAATGAAGATGAAAAAGTAAAATCACAAAGTAAACATAGGTCACATGGACACTACCCTCTCCCAACTACAACTCAGAATGCTCTGCACATGTGCGAATCTGACAGCTTGGGCACACCAGAAAATATTTTTGTGGTAGCATCTGACTGCGTGCTGCTCCTACTGACACAGCTAACAGCCAGAAGTAGGAGAAGGTACTGCTCATTCGTGACTCAACTGAGCATGTGCATAAGCCCACTAGCAGCTGCCCAAATGAAACTAATGTAAATAGTTGTGGTGCCATGCTCATTGGAAGCAATATGTTGTAATGAAGTATTACTTAGCCTTCGTCCTAAAGCATTTGACACATTTTGTTGTTGGCAGACACTTGTGTGTGCACTGTGTTTAGCTATTGTAAATATCACATTTACTTTTTTCTCTCATTTATGTTTTATTGCTGCAGTAGTGAGATACAGTAAAATTCTTTGTTATAGTGGCAGTTCTTACCAATCAAAATTACACAAATTTATTAACTGAAAACTAAAACATGAAAAATTCCTGAAATTTTTTTTAAAAAAAGAAAAAAAAAAAAAAAGAATCCTGTGGTTTTCCTGATTGCCCCGGGGTCTATACACCCTGTTCTTACAGGGTGCTAATGTAAGGCAAGTGGCAGTTCCCCAGATTCAACACTAGAGGCTAGAAATGGGGCTGGACCTGCATCAACCTGCAGTACACAATCTCCACACAGGTATTCTGAAGATAAGTAGGTAAGAAACGCGTGTACACACACACACACACACACACACACACACACACACACACACACACACACAGGGCAGTCAAAAATAGTCAGATAATCTCATAAGGGTGTTGCAGAGGAGGTCATGCTGAGAAATAATAGTTACGAAAACAACTGAGTACGCTATGTAGTTTCAGAATTAATTAGGATGTAATGTAAATTAGCCAACAAGGCCACTGTTCATGCAAATTCAAGTGGCCTGTGTAGTGTCCCTTTTGCAAAATTCACCATTATTGAGGTACAACGTAAATAAAAATGACTGAATGTGACTCAAAATGAATTGCAAACATTGATTTATCTGTGAAAGGTAATAACACTAACTGTAAAAATATACAATATAGATCGATAAATGCAGAAAAGACATTTTTATTGTATGAGATTATAATGTGATTATGTTTGTAAGAGTATAAAATACAATGCAATGCTCATTCTTCTGTCTAGTCTGTTTTGTTCTGTTCGTTCTGGTGTTAGCTAGAATAAGGTACGCAAGCTATTGTGCTGCGCTAGCATTTGTTTCTGTCGTAACGTAATTGCAAATATTTAATGGTGTAAACTGTGTCCTAGTAAGAATATATTAGTATAAAGTGATCTCCGTGTGTTATTTCAAGAACCTACGCCACATTTATCTTATGAAAAGAATATTTAATGAAAATTATTTAGCATGTTTCCAGCTGATGTGGAGCGAGTAACAGTGATCTCTGACTTAACAATTAGCCGCCATTACGCGGTACATTTAAAAATATTTTTTCACAGCACAATGTCTGACAGCTGGAGCTGAATAAATTATGTAAAAATATTCAGTGAGATTAATTGAAGTAATGTTATTAAAACTTGTCTATTTTCTGTGATAGTGAAATGGAGCTG
The DNA here is from genome assembly GCF_023898315.1 of Schistocerca nitens. Lineage (NCBI taxonomy): Eukaryota > Metazoa > Arthropoda > Insecta > Orthoptera > Acrididae > Schistocerca > Schistocerca nitens. The sequence continues at coordinate 171,676,975 of NC_064619.1, forward strand.
AGTAATACTACGCTATTGCATTTACAGTAATTTGTAGGGAGCCTGGCGCTCGATAAAACCAGATATAATACGTAATTGGCAACCTACGAAATTCATTATTTTGCTTATTATATCTCTTTTGTATTTTTTTGAAAGCTAAAAGTAAAAACTAACTCCACTAAAAATCATTAACAGATCACGATAAATCAAAGGACAAACAAATTTACTAGGAGAGTGTTTCCTCTAAATAAATAGTTACATAATTTTTTTAAGAGATATAATACCTGCCAAATTGATTTCAGTTGTTCTCATAGCTTAGATGATAGCATACGAGACTGCACAGCCTTCAGCTTGGGTTCAATCCTTACTACCACCCCACGTCCAATTTTTGTACTGCTATTTTCCGGTTTTGGGAAATCTAATAAAGAACACGTTTAGCAACACTGTCTCTGGCAGCCACTTGAATCTGCATGCACAATGGCCTGATTGGCTAATTTCTATGACAATTAAAATGGAAACGGCACAAAGTATCAACATTTTTTACTATTAGCTCAGGTGGACAAAAGCTTTGCAGGTGTGCTTGTGCATGCACTAAAACACACACACACACACACACACACACACACGCACGCACACGTAAAAGCTGTCTTTTCAGCCTATTCCTCACAACTGTGAGCCATTGTTGAGTTCCTGTAAAAAGCATTACAGTGGCCTTCTTACTAAGAACATCATATTGTTAAATAAAACGAACTGATCAATGGGGCTGACATCAATGAAGGTGCAATGACAAGAAATGATGAAAACTGCTGCAGTGTGACGGCAGTTGAATATCTGTGCCATAAAAGTACATGTTGTTGTTCTTTTTGTTACCTTCAGTCCAAAGACTGGTTTGATGCAACTCTCCATGCTACTCTATCCTGTGCAAGGCCTTTCATCTCCAAATAACTACTACAACCTACCTCCTCCTGAATCTGCTTTCTGTATTCATTTCTTGGTCCCCATCTATGATTTTTAGCCCCCACACTACCCTCCAATACTAAACTCATGATCACTTGATGTTTCAGAATGTGTCCTATCAACTGATCCCTTCTTCTAGTCATGTTGTGCCACAAATTCCTTTTCTTGCCAATTCTATTCAGTACTTCCTCATTAATTACCTGATCTACTCATCTGATCTTAAAATTCTTCTGTAGCACCACATTTCAAAAACTTATAATCTCTTTTTGTCTAAACTGTTTATTGTCATTATTTGACTTCCATCATGGCTACACTCCAGACAAATACCTCCTGAAAAGACTTTCTGACACTTAAATCTATATTCAATGTTGACAACTGTCTCTCCTTCACACACACTTTCCTTGCTACTGCCAGTCTACACTTTATATCCTCTCTACTTCGGCCATCAACAGTTATTTTGCTGCCCAAATAGAAAAACCTGTCTATTACTTTCTGTGTCTTGTTTCCTAATTTAATTCCCACAGCATCACCTGATTTAATATGACTACTTACCATTATCCTCATTTTGCTTTTGTTGATCTTATATCCTCCTTTCAAGACACTGTCCATTCCATTAACCTGTCCTTCCAAGTCCTTTGCTGTCACCGAAAGAATTACAAAGTAACTGGCAAACATCAAAGTTTTTATTTCTTCTCCCTAAATATTAATTCCTACTCCAAATTTTTCTTTGGTTTCCTTTACTGCTTGTTCAATCCACTCCCTCCTCAATCCCTGCTTCTCGGTACATATGTGCAACTAATACAGCTGAGCTTATTCAGAAGAGGCAAAGTTAACAAGCATTATTAAACATTTGCTTTGCAATTTAGCTTATTATTAATACTAAGGTATTCAAATGTCAACATATAAAATAATCAATGTATATAATTTCGTTTTCTACTTTATACATATTCATTTACCCATAAATATTTTCTTATGCTAAATAAAATATTTGTGTAATGATCTTGTAATTAGAAATGTTCCATACTTTTATTGTTTCCCAAACCATCAGCAAACTATTAATATTTTATTGATTCAATCAACACGCCTTTTACTTGTTATGGCTAATGTGTATGATTCTAGTAGTCAGCAAATTTATACTGCGACTGCACTCAAATAACATGAGAAAAATTTTCAGTTAATTTCTGATTACTAATATTCACACTCCTCCATGGGAAACTCATCAACAGAATTCCTGACACAAAGTATTTGTCAGCAACCTATGATTTATATGTTGTGAACATATCAGCTGTAAAAAGTATAGTATTTGTATTTTCCTATTTCTTTCTGGGTGATAAATTACCTTAACACAGAGCACAGTACACAACTCACTCGAGAGTATAAAGTAGTAAAACTTCAGGAGGAGGATGATTAACCATACCTGAATAAAAGTAGCTTGCTTGCAAGTCAGCTGGCGCAGAATGTGGACCACTACCGTATTTTAATGTTGTTAAACTAGTATTGGCAACAAAAGAAATATGTACACTTTGCAACCAAGTTCAGTTATTTAATAATGTTCTGTTAAACAATACCAAAATATGTTTATTGTAAACTTAACACATTCACAACTTTAGATGGCAAACAAAGATGGAAATTAACAAGTTCACCCAAGAAGGAGTGAGTGCTCTTTAAGCAATGAAATAGGCCTGTCACAATAATTTTTTTGTCTACGAGAAGTCTCAGTAACTAGCAGCTGCGAAAACATTAGCAAGAAATTATAGTACAAGAGATCTTTCAATTGACGACACTTTACTAACTCAAAACTTAAGTCTAAACTTGAAAAAGCACACACTTACACAGTACATTAAAAATGTGACACACTCGCAAGAAGTTCATTCTATTGCACAAATGCAATAATTTACAAATAATAATTCACAATATTCAACTGACAGTGTCAGGTGCTGGTGGAAGGAAGACAGTGTTAGGAGACAATGACATTTACAAAATAATGCTTTTGATGTGGCTTTGTATCAATGTCCATTACATCATTGTTAAATATTTAATAACAAAAACAATGGTATATAATTTCATACTCTTAGTAGCAACATATAGCAACTAAATGAGAGAAACCGAAGTTACCAAGGGTAAAGATGGTCACACCGTCCGATCACAATAAACAAGTGTAACGGAAGTAAAAAATTGTAATCACATTGTCCACAGTTCTTTTGGAAATAACTGATAATAAAACTTATCTTCTATTCATTTAACAATTTTTGTTTCTAAATGACTAATCACATATCACAAATAATTTCTGTATTTTCATTGCTTTCAGAGCACAGCATCTGTATTCTTAGTCATGCAAAATTGTTTATTCTGTCAAGTTTCATTCAGAGGTTAAAAAGAAAGCTCAGAAAAATGCGACTCCTGTTAGAATAATAAATATCAACATGCAGGGAATAACCTACACCCACAATATCAGTATCACCAACTGTAGAAAACACATTTGTTCATGATTCCTATTCCTTTACTGTCCCACAATTGTCAAAGTCACTTCATAGGTAATGACTTCAAAGTAACATTCACATTATATGAAATCATCATAATCGTAATCTGCATAGGCTGAATATTCATTCACAATTGTCTGAAACAAAGTGTATATACAAATTACACAATGGCCATGACAAAACAAGTTTATAAATCATTCAGAAATTGTTAAGTTCAATTCAATTATCTCTTGTGAGGGGGGGGGGAGAAGAGAGGGGGATAGGGGAGGGAGGAGAGGGCAAGGGGGTGGGGGAGGGGAGGGGAGAGGAGAGGAGAGAGGGAGTGGTAAGAGATGGAGGGAGTGGTAAGAGGGGGAGGGGGGAGGGGGAGTGGTAAGAGATGGAGGGAGTGGTAAGAGGGGGAGGGGGAGTGATGGAGGGGGAGAGAGGGAGGGAGGGGGAGAGATTAAGCTGAAAATAAGTTTATAAGCTAAGCAATTATATTAAACTGAAACCTTTGGATCGTGCAAATATTTATTCAGATCACCAGTGTGACACTTGTTCTTCACGTCTATCACAAAGTTAATAGTAGTTTGTAGGATGCACTGGCCATGTATGCACTGATGCAAAAAATTAAGTCCCCATTACAACTAAAATAACAATTTTCTGATATCAAAGGAGAACGCTCTGAGATGATGACGCAGAAACAGGGGTAGCTCTTCACATTAGAGACTATGCTGTTGTTGCAGTAGACAATGGTCATCAATCATATGCTATTAGAGGTAACTGATAGAATACTGCCAAAATAAAAAAAAATAAAAAATAATAAAAAAATAAATAAAAGGCTGTGACGAAGGCAGAGGTAATCCATAACACACACCAATGAGAAAAATACATGTTCAGAATCTGACCCCTGCGCATAAGTAGGTGAGTTAGAATTGAAGGGCGAGGAAATGCAGGGCAGCAATCTAAGGGATAGAGGATAGGATATTGTCAGGGACAGGAAAAAATTGTTTTACTTTATGGCTCATTTTGTAAGTATCACACCCTCCTTAAATGTTGTGTTGAAAACGAAAATATACTCATCAGTTACATAATATTCATAGAAATTACAGATAAAATTTATTAGAAAAGAAATGATTTACATTAAACACATTAAATTTAATAAATAAAATTAAAATAACTTTGTCACAATGTACTGTTGAATAATTTCCAAAGGAACACATTGTCATAACTTCAAACTTCTCTTCCAAGACTTTTATCGCTGATCTGTCAACAATTTGTACAGCTTGAAAAATAGTTAGCCAGAGTTTAAAATTGGAAATGGAAGACTAACGGCCTTTGGCTCAAGGTCCAACTCAATAGTGTTCAAAGATCCCTTCACCTCTGCCTGAAGTATTCATCCCATTATATTTCTCAAAAGCTTGCTGGTTTAATCACCAAAAACTCATAGCAATCTTTACTTTTCACGTGGAATGCAAGTAATGATTTTATCCAACAATGGCAGATTTCTCAGTATCTTTGTGCAACAAACTGTACCAAAGATAACATGGTTTGGGGAGATCTTTACCACAGTCTGTGTAGTATGCAAGAATAAATATGAAAAATCACAAAATATGGCACTTTGGCTGCACAAATATGTAAATCAACACGGTGCCTGCTCAGTTTGGTTCTATCCGCTAATCAGAGCGCAGGGCATGTGGCATCATGCAAACAAGTTTATGTCGGTAACCAGGACAGTGAGACTATTTATTTCAATATTTATTCAATATTGCCATTTCATGAATGAGGTTTGTGATGACAAGATGGTCTATTACAAAGACTGGGGCCTATTTTAGGTTGTGATGTAATCAGGCAACATGTCAAACTGCACAACCATGATTTATTCATTTGCACAACTGAAGAACCATACTTTTAAGTTTTCCATATTTAAACTTGCATATTACAAAATTTGTAGTTTAGCTGATGAATCACATTAAACATCTCAAAAAATAAATAAGTAAACAGAACAAATAAATACATTCCTTTGCTGTATAATAAGTTGTGCAAGTGTTGGGAATGTGACTGGAAAGGAGATCACTGGAAGTATGATATTTTCATTTGACATCACTATCACTTACCAATATTAGCAAACTGTCACCTTTACATTTACAATATTTTTACATATGAATATAGGAAACTGCCAATTTCGCATTACATCACTAAAAACCATAAATTTCTTTTTGTTATTTGCTTTATTGTTTACAAAAAATTTTCCTATCCTTAGGCATTGTTAATGACTTTTGAATGCACAACACAATATTTTATGAATTGGAGTGCCTCAAGAATACATACTAGTGGGAAAAGATAACACTGAAAAGGTCAATAAAACTTGTCACCAAATAAATAACCTTTGCAATATGAAAACAGTTCATAACCTGTAGTTAAATTGCTACAATACAGAATGCTTCTTTGTTAAAAACAAGACACTCCTGTCACCAAAGCAAATGGAATAGTTCAAGACGTGATTGAACAGATTGGACTGGTGGGGTTATAAAGTGACCAAATTGCGAGGTCATCAGTCTCTCCATACAATATATATCAAGCCCTGGGAAGATTCCTCACAAAGAAAAGACAAACCTTAATGACCCTATTGTAACTGAGAATAAAATCAATAAAACCAAGACATAGAAGCACAAGTGGAAGCGAAGGAGGATCATAGGGTGAGTTGGTCCACTTAGAAAGCAGCTGGAGCCAACCAGGACATGTTATGCAATGGAGAGACATCCTCTGTATCCAACCAGTGTTCTTCACCCCCCCCCCCCCCCCCCATTACAACACAAAAACTAGCAACGCGGACAAGTTTATAAAATATCAAGAATGATAACTACAAACGAGACAGTAAACAGATGTAAAAGAATAAAAACATTAAAAAGGTGGGGAGGGAAGGGACCAGCCGGACCACCAAGCAAGGGCAGCCCAGCTGATATGAAATACTTATCATCCAATTTTTCAAAAATCATTAGGTTAAAAAATTTGATTTTTGCACTTCTTACAGTCTGATATCTTTACTCAACAAAGAACTGACTACTTTCTGTTATTCACCACACTTACTCTGCTGCTTAAAATTAAGTAAAACATTGCACAAAATTTTTAAGATTTTGCAGAGGTAAAAAGGCATTGGGCATTGGGGTAAACTTTGTTAATGATTTGATTTTGGCTCACACATTGCAGTTTAAAACTGAGAACAGAGCGATTGCTCGTTTCATTTTGAGTTATTGGAATTTATATCCATGGACAGTTGCGCACGATGCAGCCATTTACATCCTTGGGCATCATGAATCATGTGGTCATAACAATCATAATTTCTCGTGAATAACTGAAGGTATTGAAGTGTTTTGCAAAGGACAACCCACAATGACGCATATTTGTATGATACATACTTGAAACCTCATCATTCACCAAGGTATGGAACTAACTTATCCACAGTAGTGAGAGGTCGGTGGCTGAGGACGTGTACGGATGTCCAAAGCACTGTAGGAAAACCAAACGGTGTGTGTGCAGCTAAAGGGTTAAGAAAGATAGACAGAAAGATGGGACTGACAAGAAGACAATGACAGCGAATACCACAGGTGATCAGGAAACATCAGAAGACACTATGCAAAAGCTGGCAAATTTTAAAAAGCTGAGAAACATGTAACAATAAGAAATAGTAGCAATGAGGGAATAATAGAAAATACGAAGAAGATGAGCCCAGCCTTCAGCATGAACAGAGATATTTGAAGGGATAGGCAGAAGAAACCGTTAACTCACAAGACAGTTTTTGAGATATTGCATGTTATATGTTTGGTTAAATTCAAAGACGTGAACATAATCACAATAAAACAAAACAAATTATTTAGGAGACAGTACTTTCTAGCAAATCACACAGGAATCCTAAGTGGAGTGGTTAGAGAAGGACACACATATGCAGAAGATAACTGTTCAGTAGCATGAGGACAATATCAAGAGAGATCAGATAGAAAAGACCAAGATATGTGGGACATGGGATCAGAAAGAATATCGCTGTATATGGGGAACAACCAGTGGGCAAGAGGAAAGACAAGAATGAGGGTTGTTGATTTAATAGGGTGTATAAGCGGACAAGGATAAGAAAATTCCCGGATTATTTCCAGGTAAAAATTAATTTTCTCACATTTGAAAATACACTTTTTCTGTGTTAAGTGGCAGTATATGTTTCCTCGTAACTGTAAAAGAAATAAATCCTTTGAATGGCTATGGTTTTATACACTGGCGTAGAATTTCTCAGCAGTATAGAAAAATTGGGGGGGGGGGGGGGGGGGACACATGTTTTGGAAATATCTTTGATGTGTACCAACATGTACACTGCATATTTTCGTATTACGAAAGTATAAATGCGAATTCCACCAAATACTGCATGTTACTTTCCGAAGCATTGAAATCGAGATTGCAATGGGCTTTTGTAAGCCAGTCACAGCTCATATCACGTGATCTCACCATCCGATGGTAGCGGATATTCAGAGCATAGGAAACGTGATGTAGTCAGCCAACAAGAACATCGCTGAAACTTCCTGGCAGATTAAAACTGTGTGCCCGACCGAGACTCGAACTCGGGACCTTTGCCTTTCGCTGGCAAGTGCTCTACCATCTGAGCTACCGAAGCACGACTCACGCCCGGTACTCACAGCTTTACTTCTGCCAGTACCTCGTCTCCTACCTTCCAAACTTTACAGAAGCTCCTTTCTTTCAGGAGTGCTAGTTCTGCAAGGTTCGCAGGAGAGCTTCTGTAAAGTTTGGAAGGTAGGAGACGAGGTACTGGCAGAAGTAAAGCTGTGAGTACCGGGCGTGAGTCGTGCTTCAGTAGCTCAGATGGTAGAGCACTTGCCAGCGAAAGGCAAAGGTCCCGAGTTCGAGTCTCGGTCGGGCACGCAGTTTTAATCTGCCAGGAAGTTTCATATCAGCGCACACTCCGCTGCAGAGTGAAAATCTCATTCTGGAAGAACATCGCTGTTAAGTGGTGCAAACACACAAATAGGAAAAGAGAATGGTTTAAATTAATATACACAGTGTTGCTACAAGAAAAGCAAAGTTTTCATGTATAATATTGGTCTCTCAGATTTGTGGAGACGTAGAACCACTGGCTCACCCCACAATAATACTGCTGCCCTACAGCAGCGAGAACAACTTTATCTTTACCAGATAAGTTCTCTGTAGTACTTGCTCTATTCTACACGCATTGTGTATACGCTGCGAGAATAAAAGTATTCATAGTAAGTGACGGCAGTGCAAGTGTTTATTTATCATCATAATTACCACACCCGCTCTCCAATGCCTATAGATTAAGAAGCTCCAAGAGAAGCTAAGCTTTCACATATAATGATGATCTCTTTTGCACGTGTTACACTTTTAAGATACATCACACAAAAGAAATCTTCTGGGCTCAAAATTCTTCTAAATAGCTCTTCCTCAAAGAGTTGATTTTTAAATGAGAGTCAAATGCTCCGATTTAAGAAATCAGTTTCAGCAGTTGCCAGAGTGTGCCAGATAACAGGCGTCACCGTTCTTGCGCAGCTACGATGACGTAGGAAGACCATATGTTCGTACGTGTAAGACATTGTGTCATAAAAGAAACAAGACATCAGAGGATACTCCAAGAGCATCGTAATTTCGTGAACCATATTACAATGCGTGATTCAGCTTATAGTGCACATTCGCATGTCCAGATTCCCAATGAAGTAGGCCTCGACCTGACATTAAACTTTTCAGTGTAAGCTTTCTTGGACTACCAGTACTGTATTATCTCAGGTTTGGTTTTTTATTATGGCATAACGCCGTATGTGCTAGAACATGAAAACGTGCACATGAAATGCAGCAAACAGTTGAAACTAGTCAGTAGCATGGAATTAAACACTTCGTTTCAAATAAATCAACTGCCTCAGCAGAAAAGATTAATAAAAGCCAAATCTCTTTAGCAAACAGACAATAATAACTACATTGTTCTGCAAGACGATTAATGCTCGACTTTCAGAAATGTGGAAATAAAATATGACATGAAACTAACAACATTCTAGCCCTTCATAATTATGTGAATGTATTGCAATACACTTGATAGCTCCTGGTCACAGAAATCTGTTTTGTTTTCATTTGACGTGAGAGCAGTAAATGAAGAGGAAACGGCAAAATCACTAAACGTAAACAGGGGTCACGCGGAGACTACCCACCTCCGCAATACAACTCAGACTGCTCTGCGCATCTGCCTCACATCTGCGATATTTCCGAACCCCTGCCCCAAGCATTTGAGATAGAATGCCAAAAATTTAAAAAAAATCAACTTTTCAAAAAATGTTCATATTGTAGCACATATCTTTCTGAACAGTCTGATGCATAAAACACACATGTTTGAGGAAATGTAAGACACGATATTTGGTCTTCAGCATGCCAAAGTGCAGTACCATGCCTCCTCACACAGCATTCTTCTATTGCATGTCACTGTATTTCCCTCTGTGGAATTCAAATGTGTATATTTTGTAATGGACATTATAAAACTGTATTCACAACAATGGGAATTAAAATGTCCTGTGGTGTCTCTCCTGCTCCCAGTCGCCCTGCCCCTCTAAAATAAATAAATAAATACAAATAGTATGCAAGACTGGTGTGATTCCTCGATCTGATTATGTCTATTTTGTGACTGTCTGCTAGATGATATGAAATAGTCCTGTCTAATGTTGCAGCAGTTCTAACACACACCAAATAAACAAGACTGTTTTGGCACAAATGGTCATTTTTATAGCTCGACAGAATGTAATTCTAAAAGTATCAATACCACATGCCAATTAGGCCTACTAATAGCAAAAAGCTTTATGTTAGGAAATAGTTTCACATTTCGTTTATACGCTCCAGCTTCTCTAGCATGAGACAGAAAAGTAGTAGTATGAAATTTTTGTGTAAATTTGTAATCGTCATATTCTTCCATAATTTGTGTGATGTCCCCATTTCTTCTCCTTCCTCGTTCCAATGAACAATCTTGTCATCACTAATTCTGTAACTATTCCTGCCAGTGTTAAGACTAATTCTCTGGTTAGCTTCACTAACCCTGCCACAATCACCAGTTTATTCTCTGGTTAGGCTTTATTATGTGTCCGTACAACGTGTTTTCTGCACTAATCTCAGAATTGAACTTAACAGCTGCTAGCTGGGGACTTTTCTGACAAAATTTCATTTTTTTTTTTTGGATACACCGAGTAGATAATATTTAATCTTTCTTAACCGTTATTCCTGTTTGTCATTTATTTGCACTCTGGTGGTCTAAATCTATGGATTTTCTACATCTACATCTACATCCATACTCTGCAAGCCACCTGACGGTGTGTGGCGGAAGGTACCCTGAGAACCTCTATCAGTTCTCCCTTCTATTCCAGTCTCTAATTGTTCGTGGAAAGAAGGATTATCGGTATGCTTCTGTGTGGGCTCTAATCTCTTTGATTTTATCCTCATGGTCTCTTCGCGAGATATACGTAGGAGGTAGCAATATACTGCTTGACTCTTCGGTGAAGGTATGTTCTCGAAACTTCAACAAATGCTCGTACCGAGCTACTGAGCATCTCTCCTGAGGAGTCTTCCTCTGGAGTTTATCTATCATCTCTGTAACGCTTTCGGAATTACTAAATGATCCTGTAACGAAGAGCGCTGCTCTCTGTTGGATCTTCTCTATCTCTTCTATCAACTCTATCTGGTACGGATCCCACATTGCTGAGCAGTATTCAAGCAGTGGGTGAACAAGCGTACTGTAACCTACTTCCTTTGTTTTCGGATTGCATTTCCTTAGGATTCTTCCAATAAATCTCAGTCTGGCATCTGCTTTACCGAAGATCAACTTTATATGATCATTCCATTTTAAATCACTCCTAATGCGTACTCCCAGATAATTTATGGAATTAACTGCTTCCAGTTGCTGACCTGCTATTTTGTAGCTAAATGATAAGGCATCTATCTTTCTACGTATTCGCAGCACATTACACTTGCCTACATTGAGATTCAATTGCCATTCCCTGCGCCATGCGTCAATTCGCTGCAGATCCTCCTGCATTTCAGTACAATTTTCCATTGTTACAACCTCTCGATACACCACAGCATCATCTGCAAAAAGCCTCAGTGAACTTCCGATGTCATCCACAAGGTCATTTATGTATATTGTGAATAGCAACGGTCCTACGACACTCCCCTGTGGCACACCTGAAATCACTCTTACTTCGGAAGACTTCTCTCCATTGAGAATGATATGCTGCGTTCTGTTATCTAGGAACTCTTCAATCCAATCACACAATTGGTCTGAAAGTCCATATGCTCTTACTTTGCTCATTAAACGACTGTGGGGAACTGTATCGAATGCCTTGCAGAAGTCAAGAAACACGGCATCTACCTGTGAACCCGTGTCTATGTCCCTCTGAGTCTCGTGGACGAATAGCGCGAGCTGGGTTTCACACGACCGTCTCTTTCAAAACCCATGCTGATTCCTACAGAGTAGATTTCTAGTCTCCAGAAAAGTCATTATACTTGAACATAATATGTGTTCCAAAATTCTACAACTGATCGACGTTAGAGATATAGGTCTATAGTTCTGCACATCTGTTCGACGTCCCTCCTTGAAAACGGGGATGACCTGTGCCCTTTTCCAATCCTTTGGAACGCTACGCTCTTCTAGAGACCTATGATACACCACTGCAAGAAGGGGGCAAGTTCCTTCACATATTCTGTGTAAAATCGAACTGGTATCCCATCAGGTCTAGCGGCCTTTCCTCTTTTGAGGAATTTTAATTGTTCCTCTATCCCTCTGTCGTCTATTTCGATATCTACCATTTTGTCATATGTACGACAATCTAGAGAAGGAACTACAGTGCAGTGTTCCTCTGTGAAACAGCTTTGGAAAAAGACATTTAGTATTTCGGCCTTTAGTCTGTCATCCTCTGTTTCAGTACCATTTTGGTCACAGAGTGTCTGGACATTTTGTTTTGATCCACCTACCGCTTTGACGTACGACCAAAATGTCTTAGGATTTTCTGACAAGTCAGTACATAGAACTTTACTTTCGAATTCATTGAATGCCTCTCGCATAGCCCTCCTCACACTACATTTCGCTTCGCGTAATTTTTGTTTGTCTGCAAGGCTTCGGCTATGATTATGTTTGCTGTGAAGTTCCCTTTGCTTCCGCAGCAGTTTTCTAACTCGGTTGCTGTACCACGGTGGCTCTTTTCCATCTCTTACGATCTTGCTTGGCACATACTCATCTAACGCATACTGTACGATGGTTTTGAACTGTCCACTGATCCTCAACACTATCTGTACTTGAGACAAAACTTTTATGTTGAGCTGTCAGGTACTCTGTAATCGGCCTTTTGTCACTTCTGCTAAACAGAAAAATCTTCCTACCTTTTTTAATATTGCTATTTACGGCTGAAATCATCGATGCCGTAACCACTTTATGATCGCTGATTCCCTGTTCTGCGTTAACTGTTTCAAATAGTTCGGGTCTGTTTGTCACCAGAAGGTCTAATATGTTATCGCCACGAGTCGGTTCTCTGTTCAACTGCTCAAGGTAGTTTTCAGATAAAGCACTTAAAAATATTTCACTGGATTCTTTGTCCCTGCCACCATTTATGAACGTTTGAGTCTCCCAGTCTATATCTGGCAAATTAAAATCTCCACCCAGAACTATAACATGGTGGGGAAATCTACTCGAAATATTTTCCAAATTATCCTTCAGGTGCTCAGCCACAACAGCTGCTGAGCCAGGGGGCCTATAGAGACATCCAATTACCATGTCTGAGCCTGCTTTAACCGTGACCTTCACCCAAATCATTTCACATTTCGGATCTCCGTCAATTTCCTTCGATACTATTGCATTTCTTATCGCTATAAACACGCCTCCCCCTTCACTGCCCAGCCTGTCTCTATGGTATACATTCCAATCTGAGTTTAGGACTTCATTACTGCTTACGTCTGGTTTCAGCCAACTTTCTGTCCCTAGTACTATATGGGCATTGTGACCGTTTATTAATGAGAGCAGTTCTGGGACCTTTCTATAGACGCTCCTGCAGTTTACTATTAGCACATTAATACTGCTATTCCCTGTTGCATTTTGCCTACTCCTACCTTGCCGCGTCTCAGGAGGCGTCTTGTCGGGCCTAGTGAGGGAATTCTCTAACCTAAAAACCCCCATGTGCACTCCACATTGCTAGTAATTATAACAAAGCTGACCATTCGCAAACCCCATCAATCACATAACAAACAGCGATTCGCATTCACCCGTCTGGCTTTATTCCGCTCAGCTCATATAGCTCTGTCCCCTTTTGTCTGCAAGAAATTTTATTTCTAGATGCAATCGAGATTCCTCTGGCAGAGACATCACATACACTATGCATGCATTCCAAAATCAACTTATGATTCATTCAGAAATCAACTTGGAATACGTTAAAAAATGCTAAGAAATCAACAGTGATGTGTTTCAAAATCATATGAATAATCCATAGACCAATATGCGTTGGATGCTAGACGCTTTGTGAAACAAGGCTTTTCCCCTCAAGAATATGAATTTGCCCCCCCCCCCCCCCCCCCAAGGCCTCTACATCTGGGCTTGGTGCGCATGCGTTAATCTGTCAGCTTGGGCGCAGCAGTAAAATTATAATGGGTAGCATCTGGCTTCTTGCTGCTACTGCTTATACAGCTTTAGGCCGTGTCCTACGTGAGCAACAGCTTCAGGCGACAAAACACAACCGCACGTGTAATTACGCAAGTGTCCTATGTGAGCGACATCTGTGTCGCTGCCTGTCTCCCACTGCAACTGGCGACGTTTGAATTCAAACATGTTTGAATCTTGTCGCTGCAGCAAGCACGACAGCCACGTGTCTTCTCGGCAAAGCAGTGGAGTGGACGCGATGGCAGCTATGAAATACTTAACATCCGATTTTATGAAAACTATTCGGTGAAAAAATTTTACTCTTCCGCAACCTATAGCTTGATATCTTTAAACAATGAATGTCTGAATTTATTTTCGTTATTCATCATAGTTGCTGTGCTGCACGAAATTGAGTACGTGGCTGGACGAAAATTTTAAGAATTTGCAGAGGTAAAATCACATTGTGTAGACTTTCCATATTGTTCACTTAAGGCCATACATTATTGGGCATTAAATGTAACCAGAATATCTAAATTGTATTTAAATTGAGACTGGAATGATATCACTTTTCATTCTTGAGATATTGGTTGTTATATCCGCAGACGGGTCGCTTGCGGTGCGTCCGAACCTTTCCTGCACTTCAGGAATCAAGTGGTCGTAAAAATCATCGTATCTCATAAAAGGTTCAAGATATCGAAACAATGAATTTTGGAAATGACAGCACGCAGAAAGAACTATTTTATCATATGATTTAATACTCAATACATTTTTGTAAACGTGTGAGCAAAACTAAAGCAAGACTCTATAAATCACACCATAAGGTTTTGTCCAAATTTTCACATAGCCAAACAAAGGGAGAGAAACAGGTAAACGGGGTATGAAAGTGACCAGCATGAGGTCTAGTTTGGCATGAAAAATATTTAACTGCTTGAAAATAATCAGGGTAATTAACGAAAATATAATTAATAAGCTGAGGAAAAAATGAAATATTTCATGAAAATCTGCTGCCAAGCTATGTAAATGAAGTGTCAAAAATTTCATCTGTTCAAGACCTAGCTATTTTGTACTTAAAAAGACACATTGGTATGGTATTTAAATGTCAAAAAGGCTTTCTTCGAATAAAGTACATGAGGAAGGCAAACAAGGAGTCAGTAAGATCATGCTTTCTGAATACAACTTGAAATTAAGAAATGAAAGAAATCAGTCAAAAATTTATGACGTGATTTCTGTAAAAGAAATAAGTACATCAGAGAAACATTCTACGTGCCTCTGAATGATGCTCGAAATCATGAACAGAAAATGAGGTGCACCAAACATTTCCCTAATATTTTTTATTTATACTTTTAGACAAATCATTACACAAAACGTTTAGCTTTCTTTTCAAAAAATTTTTAAGTTTTACTTTTACAGACTATTTAGAGTAATTGAAACACTTGGCCTTAACACTGACTGCTGTTGAATTACGTTTGCAACATCAAATATCTGTAAAATTTCATGGGTCACTGTAATTTATCAGGAATTAAATGTGTGTGATATACTGGAATAGGTGAGAAGATCAAGGTTTTTGGCAAGCCCTTAAAAATATACTTATTGATGCAATGTAAACAGTATGCATAAAACTTAGTATACAGAATTGTAACTGAGTCAGTAATAATACAAGGATGTCTCGGAATCAAATCCCAGACCTTTTCCTACCATGAAATCACGAACTGTAAACGCTACCCCTACACCACAGCTAGCTTTCATTTGCTGGTATCAATCTGTGTACTTATCTTTGCATTTAGCGTAGTTAGTCATGTAGTAGTCATTCCTCCGCATTTATTGGCTGTTAAAAGTTCTTGATCATATAAAACAACATTCATATTTAATTTATTGATGAGATAGTCGAATGCTCCTCTGCTCATTCACATGTATTCTAAGAATTTGTCTGGTGATCTTCGTAGTTGATGATATTTATGAAATTCTCCATGGAGGTTCCTCCCTTTGTAAATTTCATGCACATCTTTCCTTTTCTCTTTATTTTCTTAAGTAAACCTAATTCTGTAGCCCTACTCTCCAGCTGCAGTATTCTACAGTATACGGAGGCCGTTTTATAGAAACAGCTGGTTGGCTCTAACAAGGGAACCTCCCCATCGCACCCCCCTCAGAATTAGTTATAAGTTGTCACAGCGCATAGGCCTTGAAAAACTGAACACAGATCAATCGAGAAAATAGGAAGAAGTTGTGTGGAGCTATGAAAAAAAAAAAAAAAAATAAGCAAAATATACAAACTGAGTAGTCCATGTGTAAGATAGGCAACATCAAGGATAGTATGTGCTCAGGAGCGCCGTGGTCCCGTGGTTAGCTTGAGCAGCTGCGGATCGAAAGGTCCTTGGTTCAAGTCTTCCCTCAAGTGAAAAGTTTACTTTCTTTATTTTCGCAAAGTAATGATCTGTCCGTTCGTTCATTGACGTCTCTGTTCACTGTAATAAGTTTAGTGTGTGTGTTTTGCGACCGCACCGCAAAACCGTGCGTATAGTAGACGAAAGGACATGCCTCTCCAATGGGAACCGAAAACATTTGATCGCAAGGTCATAGGTCCACCGATTCCTCCACAGGAAAACACGTCTGATATATTCTATACGACACTGGTGACGGCATGGGCGTCACATGACAGGAATGTGTTGTCGACCCACCTAACTTGTACACTTGGCGAATGGGTAAAAAGATTCTTCTGCCTTGACCGATTGAGGTTTTCTTGTGGATGTTTCGATGTTTCTTTAGGTGTAGCATCCCCATACTACGGCGCAGTTACCTCGCATCGGACGGACGGACAGATAAAAATTGTCTGAAAATAAAAAATTGAAACATTTCACTCGAGGGAAGACTTGAACCAAGGACCTCTCGTTCCGCAGCTGCTCACGCCAACCACAGGACCACGGCGGTCCTGAGCTCACACTCTCCTTGATGTTGCCTATCTTGCGCATGGACTACTCAGTTTGTATACTTTGCTTATTTTTTTCATAGTTCCACACAACTTCTTCCAGTTTTCTCGAATAATCTGTGTTCAGTTTTTCAAGGCCTATCCACTGTGGCAACTTATAACTAAATGCGATGGGGAGGTTCCCTTGTAAGCAGCCATCTCGTAGCACACAGGACACCCAAGATTTTCGCCCGATGCTGCTGCTTGTCGCTGGAGTGTTGTGTATCCTGAAGTTGCTTGCTGTCGCTCGCTTCTGTCGTTCACATAGGACATGGCCCAGCCACACTTCAGTAGCCAGAAGCGGGTGAAGGTACTACTCATACGCGACAAATGCTAATGAGCCCGCTCACAACTGCTCAAACAAATGTGATGTAAACAGTTGTGACGTCACGCTCATCGGAGGCAATTATGAAGCATTGCACAGTCTTCCTACAGCCTTTGACATATTTTGTTGGTGGCAGACACTTGTATGAGCACTGTGTTTTGTTGTTGTATGTGGCATATTTCCTTTGCAACTGAAGTTTTATTTTCGTAATTTCTCTCGTTCATGTTTTATTACTGCAGTATTATGCTGTGGTAACGGGATACAGCAATATTCTTTGTTAGAGTAACAGTTCTTACCAGCCGAAATTACAAAAATTTAACTGAAAACTAAAACAATGGTAAATTCCTGGAATTCAACAAAATTCCCAGGTTTTCTCCTGGATGAAAGAACCCCCGCATTTTTCCCGGATCTCCCGGGTCGTATACACCCTGTTTAAGGAAGAACTGATCAGAATTGAGGATCAAGGTGGAATGGAAGGAAAACTGGAGAAGCAAGTACACATCAACCAAGGTGTCATAGATCAACGATAGAGAAGGATACAGGAAAAGAACAGTGTGCCACCAGTGGAGCAGGAAAGAAGAAAGAATACAGAAGCTCTCAGAAGCAAGTTGGAAGAGGAGAATAGAAAGAATGAAGAGATTCTGAAAGGAAAAGTAGATAATGCAATCCATGAAGCGGCTATCCATGGTGCAACATAGGATGTAATGAAAGAAGCAGAATGGACTTCCATTGCCCATTTCCTAACTTGAAGTACCTAATGCTCTATAGAAAACATACTTTTTTTCAATATTTCATTACCTTTTTTTCATCTGACCTCAGCTAAAATTTCACTAATTTTACTTATATCAATCCAACAACCTGAAATTGCACATCTCTGAAAATATTAAAATTATCCAGTGACAAAAACTGCATTACTCATTTACTGGATGTATGCAATTATAAAATGAAAGAATTATGAATGTGATGATTTAATGATACAGGGATTTATATTTAACTTCAGCTGATACATTTTCACAAAATGAAAATATTATACAGAGCAAGAGCTTCTGCATTTTTAATGCTACATTATCAAAATGTTCACAACACAAAACCACATATTGGAGCAAAAAGCTGTAAAGAATGTACAAACATATGCAAAACTTACATTGTCACCCTCAACTCTGAGTTTTGCCTTTCCTTTGCCCTTCTTTTTGGCTTTGTCACCTTTTTCTATCTTTGATTTTTCCAAGAACATGTTTTCTATAGTGTTTTTCAGTTTCTTAAGATCTGTGCTGGACACTGTTAAAAACAAAATATTAAATTCATGTGATATCCAAACAAAAGATTAAGCAATAAAGCTAAGCTCATGCCAAGATGCAATTACATACTTTGCATTATGATTTACAGTACAATTTATGCCCAACAAAATTTTAACAATAATTGACACCAGCCCAGAACCTGTTTTAGCTGAAATACTATCAATATTTCTTCAACTAACAATTATCAAGTTTACTTGGAACAACTATCAGATGTAAAATTTATTTCTGGTTTCTCATGCAACTGTTCTCTCTATTGTTAAGTTATGCTCCGAGCGAAATAGGCAATGAATTTTGCAACTTCAAAAATCACCCACAATTTAAAAATGCAAAGTATTAATAGGTATGGGATTCATATTTCTAACTGCAGTATGTATTTTGGCTCATTTACAGTTTGTTCAGATCCGTTATTTTGAATTACTCATAATATGTGCTATAATGCTGAGAAAGTTCCATTACAAATTTTCTAGAAGTTATTTAGTCATGAGACAGATAAATAAAATTAGTTAACACAATTATATCTATCAAAATATCATCTAGGGGGAAAAAACACCATAAGCCATAGCAACAAGTAAATTTTTAAGTACAGGAATTCACTTAAAAACATGATCAATGAGTCAAAAAACGTTTAGCACTTAGAGATGACTAGCAACTGTCTCGTGGAAATATCACTATCAACACTATGCCTGTGTAACCATTGAAGCATTTGTGAGGTAATAGGTTTTGAGGTGTCACCATGTCACCAAGGAGTAATAGGAATTTTCACATTTCTTAAAGAATCTATTTATTCACTAATGACAATTTTGTTCCCTTCAAAGTAATCCCCCCACGCAAACAAAATACTTGTGCCAGCACTTTTACCAATCCTGTAAGCACTTCTGCAACTCACTTTCCATCATGTGTTCAGCTCCTTCAGTGATTCTGTTTTTATTTCATCAATGGTGGCAAAATGACATCCTTTCACAGTTTTCTTCGGCATTGGAAATAAAAAGGAGTTACAGGGGTCATGTCTGGCAAATATGAAGGATGAGGCAACATACTGGTTTTGTTTTTTGCCAAAAAATCATGAATAAACATTGAAGTGAGAGCATTATTGTGATGCAATTTCCATTAGTGGTTTCGCCATAATTCTGATCATTTTCTTTGGGTTGCTTCACACAAATGGCACATAACTGACCGTACAACCAGAAGGCAGGAACTCATGATGCAATATCCTCTGTAATCTAAAAAACAGTGAGAAGCACCTTCACATGTGATCTAACTTGTCAAATTTTTTTTCAGTCTTTGCTCCTCAGCCAGTTATCATTGAGACAACTGGGCCTTGGTTTCGACGTCATACCCATATACCTATGTTTCGTCACCTGTTATAACCTTCTAAAGAAGTTCTGGGTGGTTGTTGACTTCATTTAGCAATTTCTGAGTGATGTCCAAGCGATGCTGTTTTTGGCTGAAATTCAGCAATTTCAAAACAGTCTTGGTCACTACATGTTTCATGCCCAAAACATCCTAAAAGATTGCTTGGCATGAGTGTAAGGATATGTCCACATCACCAGCAACCCCTCTGATGACGATTCAGCAATTTTGCAGAACCATTTTCTATATTTCGCCAACATTGTCGTCAGTAGCTGATGTGCTAGAGCACCCAGGGTGGCTGTCATCTCCAATGTGCTCTGGACCCTCTCCTTAATACCACTCGCAAACTCTTGTCTTACTCATAGTAGCCAAAAGCCACGGTCAACATTTCGAATACAGTGTTGCAGTGTATTCCACTTTGCAAGCAAAATTTAATGCAAATTCTTGGCTCCATCTTTTCCTAAAGTAGAAATTCACTGAACACTCATAAACATGTATAACCTTTTCCAACTGCAAACAAACTAAATAATCAAAAGAGCTGAAATTGCAAGCATACAAGTGCACCACCATGATTTAGAAAAAAATAAATAAATAAATTTACAATCAAATGTACAAAGTCCACGAAATTAAAAAATTCCCATTACTTTTTGATCACACCTTGTGTAATATGCTTAGTTAAAACTAAAGTGGCAACAGGTGGAAACAGGAAATTTCATGCTTTCGAGACCAGTGGCTCCTTCTCCTAATAGAGGAGAGTAACAGGAAGAGAGAGACTGGTAAGGGTTAAGATACATACAAAATACAAGAAAATAACAACCTGGCCACAGATGAAGGAAGATTTAGTGAACAGGATGAGAGGGTATTAGAGGAAATTTGAAAACCTGAGAACTTTGAAGTGAACGGAAGGGGACTACTACCTGTACACTCCAAGAAAATAGGTTGTCATTGCGGGATAGCTGTCAGCGCCCATTGAAAACATTCAGTTTGTATCGTCTGAGCTAGCCCCCATGCCAAGTATCTTCAAGGCAGCCGTGAATAGTAGTAGTCACAGATAAGTGAAGAGTAACTTCTCACTCATTTCTCTCTTTCAAAGACCCTCTATCTCATTTTCTAAGTTCTCAAGTTCTTCAGATATACATTGATCCCAACAAATCCATACATATAACACTTATATATATTAACACTTGGTTCAAGAATCATGAAAGAAGGTTGTATACCTGGAAGAAGCCTGGAGATACTGATAGGTTTCAGATAGATTATATATTGGTAAGACAGAGATTTAGGAACCAGGTTTTAAATTGTAAGACATTTCCAGGGGCAGATGTGGATTCTGACCACAATCTATTGGTTATGACCTGTACATTAAAACTGAAGAAACTGCAAAAAGATGGGAATTTAAGGAGATGGGACCTGGATAAACCGACTAAACCAGAGGTTGTACAGAGTTTCCGGGAGAGCGTAAGGGAACAATTGACAGGAATGGGAGAAAGAAATACAGTAGAAGAAGAATGGGTAGCTTTGAGGGATGAAGTAGTGAAGGCAGCAGAGGATCAAGTAGGTAAACAGACGAGGGCTAGTAGAAATCCTTGGGTGACAGAAGAAATACTGTATTTAATTGATGAAAGGAGAAAATATAAAAATGCAGTAAATGAAGAAGGCAAAAAGGAATACAAACATCTCAAAAATGATATTGACAGGAAGTGCAAAATGGCTAATCAGGAATGGCTAGAGAACAAACGTAAGGATGTAGAGGCTTATCCCACTAGGGGAAAGACAGATACAGCCTACAGGAAAATTAAAGAGACCTTCAGAGAAAGGAGAACCACTTGTATGAATATCAAAAGCTCAGACGGAACCCAGTTCTAAGCAAAGAAGGGAAAGCAGAAAGGTGGAAGGAGTATATAGAGGGTCTATACAATGGCGATGTACTTGAGGACAATATTATGGAAATGTAAGAGGGTGTTACTTGAGGACAATATTATGGAAATGTAAGAGGGTGTAGAAGAAGATGAGATGGGAGATATAATACTGCGTGAAGAGTTTGACACAGCACTGAAAGACCTGAGTCGAAACAAGGCCCCGGGAGTAGACAACATTCCATTAGAACTACTGACAGCCTTGGGAGAGCCAGTCCTGACAAAACTCTACCATCTGGTGAGCAAGATGTATGAGACAGGTGAAATACCCTCAGACTTCAAGAAGAATATAATTCCAATCCCAAAGAAATCAGGTGTTGACAAATGTGAAAATTACCGAACTATCAATTTAATAAGTCACGGCTGCAAAATACTAACACGGATTCTTTGCAGACGAATGGAAAAACTAGTAGAAGCCGACCTCGGGGAAGATCAGTTTGGATTCCGTAGAAATGTTGGAACACGTGAGGCAATACTGACCCTACGACTTATCTTAGAAGCTAGATTAAGGAACGGCAAACCTATGTTTCTAGCATTTGTAGACTTAGAGAAAGCTTTTGACAATGTTGACTGGAATACGCTCTTTCAAATTCTGAAGGTGGCAGGGGTAAAATACAGGGAGTGAAAGGCTATTTACAATTTGTACAGAAACCAGATGGCAGTTATAAGAGTCGAGGGACATGAAAGGGAAACAGGGAAGGGAGTGAGACAGGGTTGTAGTCTCTCCCCGATGTTATTCAATCTGTATATTGAGCAAGCAGTGAAGGAAACAAAAGAAAAATTCGGAGTAGGTATTAAAATCCATGAAGAAGAAATAAAAACTTTGAGGTTCGCCGATGACATTGTAATTCTCTCAGAGATAGCAAAGGACTTGGAAGAGCAGTTGAATGGAATGGATAGTGTCTTGAAAGGAGGGTATAAGATGAACAACAACAAAAGCAAAATGAGGGTAATGGAATGTAGTCGAATTAAGTCGGGTGATGCTGAATTTTGCTATTTGGGGAGCAAAATAACTGATGATTGTTGAAGTAGAGGGGATATAAAATGTAGACTAGCAATGGCAAGGAAAGCGTTTCTGAAGAAGAGACATTTGTTAACATCGAGTATAGATTTAAGTGTCATTCTGAAAGTATTTGTATGGAGTGTAGCCATGTATGGAAGTGAAACATGGACGATAAATAGTTTGGACAAGAAGAGAATAGAAGCTTTTGAAATGTGGTGCTACGGAAGAATGCTGAAGAATAGATGGGTAGATCACATCTAATGAGGAAGTATTGAATAGGATTGGGGAGAAGAGAAGTTTGTAGCACAACTTGACTAGAAGAAGGGATCCGTTGGTAGGACATGTTCTGAGGCATCAAGGGATCACCAATTTAGTATTGGAGGGCAGCGTGGAGGGTAAAAATCGTAGAGGGAGACCAAGAGATGAATACACTAAGCAGATTCAGAAGGATGTAGGTTGCAGTAGATACTGGGAGATGAAGAAGCTTGCACAGGATAGAGTAGCATGGAGAGCTGCATCAAACCAGTCTCAGGACTGAAGACCACCACAACAACAACAACAACAACAACAACATATATAGTCTCATCCTGTCTGTCAAGTCTCCATCAATTGAGGACCTGGATGACTTTTCTTGGGACCTTTCTTAGATCCTAAGTGTTATCGGCCTCTCTTACTCCAACCTTTAACTCTCTTCTATTACAATGTGTATACGCAGACAAGGAAAAAGAATTCTCAGAATTTTCCTGGGAAAAATACACTTTTACCTGGGTGAAAATACACTTTTTCTGGGAGAAAATATTCCTTGGAACTGCAAAACTTATCAATTCCGTAAGTGGTAAAGGTTTTATACACCACTTCCTAGCACTTTTAAGAAATGAAACCCAGCAAAAAAAGTAATGAGTTTTGGGAAGATCTTTGATGTGCAGCAACATGTACACTGGAAATTTTCGTGTTACTGAAGTATTAATACAGACCCCCACAGCACATTAGTTTCTGAAGCACTGAAATACAGATTGCTACATGCTTTTGTCAGCCAATCACAGCTCAAGTCACGTTATCTTGCCAGCAAATGAAAGCACATGTTCAGAACATAAGACACCTGATGTAGTCAGCCAATAGCTACATCACTGATAAGCAGAGCGGATAAACAAATAGGAAAATTAATATACATGTAGTATAGCTAAAAGAACAGCTAACCTTTCACATACAATAGTTTTTCTTTCTTTCTTTTTTTGCAAGTGTTACCCTGTAAGATATATCAAACACAAATAAGCAAGTAAAATTTCAAATGATGACATAAATTTCTTGTTTTCTGGGCCCAAAATTCTTCTAAGCCACTGGTCCTCAAAGTCTTAAGTTTTGAATGAGAGTCAATCGCTCTGAAACTTAAGAAATTCATCGCACATTTTCACATGTAACATAATTCACCTAGTGGAAAACGAAATTTACTTTGAAAATAATGCTTCTCGAACCACCATTTGGAATATTTTCCCGCGACCCGCTAGAAACGTTAACTTTTGTGACATCACACTCACCGAAAGCAGGTGTTATGAAGTATTGCATAATCTTCGTCGTAAAGCCTTTGACATATTTTGCTGTCAGTGAACACATGTGTACACTGTGTTTTTTTCGTAAGTTTTACATTGGTGTTTCTCTCTCGTTTGTGTTTTATTGCTGCAATATTATTCTACAGTAGCAAGCTAAAGTAAAATTCTTTGTCGGAGTATCAGAGTACCAGTCAACATTATAAAAATTTAACTCAAAAGTAAGGAAACGAAAAATTCCTGGCTTTCTCCCGGATGAAAAAAATCCTGGGTTTTCCCCAGATTTTCCGGTTGTCCTGTGGCATATACCCTCAGTATTACAAACTCCTGCTTTCCAAAAAGTACAAGTTACGGCCTTTCTGCAATGTGACTATCAGAGGTGAAAGGGGGGATGGGAGGGGAGGGGAGGGGATGAGAAAGAAGGAAATAGACAAACTGTTGCAAGTCCTGTGACAGTACCACCTGTCACTTTGTAGACTTTCCGTGAATGCTCTCTGGAATGCAGATGATGTATTGTATTTAGACCCCTGTTGATTTTTGTTATATACGCCACAGAACACACACTAATGTCCAAGTAACTAAATTAACCAAGGAGATATATTTTTTCTTTTATTAACCTAACAACCCTACATCAGGGTAAAATTATTCATGGTTGAATAAATACTAATACTAATTTGTTTTCATTGCAAAGTCATTTGCATTGATTCCAAATGGTTCTTGGTATGCCGAAAAATAGTGCTAAGTTAGCAGCTATTTTGGGGATACCGAAGCATCTCAACATTGCTCAGATAGGCCACATAATACATGTAGATGGAGGACTGTTTTTGTGAAAGAATATGTCACGATGTTACCACATGGGTGCAAAACATGAGACATTACATGTCTGCAATCTATCGCTGTACTGTAGTTTTTTTATTTTCTCTTTTCGAAACAACTATTCCTGAATAAAATTTTTCACCTGCTATTCAGGTGAACTTTCATTTTTTTGCTGGAAGTGATGCTAAACCATTGTCAGCTGTTCATGTCTCCCAGGTGTAACCACAGAGTGTCAGCAATCCTGGAACCTGCACCCTAGTGCAAGAAGCAGAAACAACGAGGCTGTGTCTTCTGTGAAACAGAATGACAATGATTCTCCCTTTGAGAAAACTGCATGTGGGCCCAGGACAGCTGTTGCATCTCATGTCAATGGATAACAATTTGAGAATAAGCATGCCAAAAATCTTTTTATAAATTATGCAGTTGTTTGATTCATAACACATATTAAAACCATGCCATTTTTGTTATTGGGGGGGGGGGGGGGGGGGAGGGGTATTCTCTCATTCCATAATTCTGTTAGTAGAACTGAATTGTACACTTTCTGCTTGAAGATCATCCCATGATACACCTTGTGAACACAATATGAAAATACATATTACTACCATCAACAATCCGAGTTACCAAAAGAAATCATGGCAAAAACAGGCTACTACTGCACATTCAACGTGCTCTACAATCTTGTGGTTATCCTGCCTTCCTTACATATAAATGATATAAACGGATAACATGTTCATATAAAAAAAAATCAATTTTTGAAAATATAACTGGATGGATATAATCAAGGGAGAAAACACATATAAAGGTCAAAGTAATGTCCAAGCTTTCGAAGTCGGTGGCTCCCTCTTCTGTCAGAATGGTGGAAGGTGTGGAAGAGAGATGAAGGGAAATCAGTAGAGTCTGAAAAGACTTACCACACAGGATGAGGAGGAGATACACGTTTCTCATTCTGTCTGGTAAGTCTCCCCTGACTTGGTATTCTGGGTGACTTTTCCAAACTCTCCCCATTTCCTAATCCTTGCAAGTCCTTTTCCTTCATACCTCTTCTTTCCCGTTCAACACTTCTGCCAGAAGATAGAACCACAGGTTACGAAAGGTTGCACATTTCTTTACCTGTATTTGTGATCTCTCCTGCTGCCACATGGTAACATGTTCAGTAACTTATACTGCACAAACAAAATTTATCAAAAACATAAAATTCATTTTCAAACTGGAAAAGGTTTGTTAGATCATTTAGTCTTTCACTTACAATTCACACATATATTCCTAATTAGTTCCTCAGCAAATTCAGGAAAATGAGGAGACTTTGAATAATGATTAATCTTTTTACAGAGAGCTTCTCTGAATTGGTCAAATTCCTCTTTGCTGTCTGGATTCATTCCATCTATTCCAGTTGATACAGTTTCTTTAACACCTGAAAGTAAATACAGTATCAGAATACTACTATTAACAATACTGCAAAGGCATAAAGCCCACAAACTTATAACATGAAAAATACAGTTACGTATATAGCCAGCTAGTCATGTTTTCACAGAGAAAATGTATCTTATGTGTAAACCTACTAACACCTTTCACACTGTGAATACAAAAATCTCCTGCAACCAAGATAGGTCGGTATTTTTTATTTTGTTTCACAATGAGCAATTTCGGCAGTATATTGCTGTCATCGTCAGATCCTCAACATACTGATAGTCAAGCCATTACAAAAAGAATTTACCACTTTGTACAAACAAATTATCAGTGATAAGAAGCACATAAGCACTTGTCTACATATCTTCAGAGAATTCTTATTAAATATGCATTCACACAAAGGTTACAATGAGAACACTTTCCATATATAGGAAAAGACACCACATTGGCTTGTCCAACACAAAAGAGAAAATATAAAAAATTCCATTGTGCCAACTACGTGCCCAGGAGCAGAGGTCAACAAAATAGAAAGTGCAGTCATCGCCATAGCACATCACAAGAGAAACAGAGTGGGCAAGCAGCCTATGGTAGAGCAACCTGTTCCATAAATGGTCAACAGGTGGTGTGTATGTGCCATGTCAATACTTGACAGTCTTATAGTCAGGGTAATTAATTCTTACAGAATTACTGACATTCTTACAAAAACTATACTGGACAATCAGTACACCATGAGATCCCAAATACACAAACGATGGACAGAGTACTTGATATCTACATAGATATGTATGGGATGTCCTAAGCTTAAAATGTTAAATTGGCCAAAAGTTAGAAACATTTTCTCGTGAGTCATTGAGCCTATATTCTCGATCTTTTACAGAACACGAACGTATGTGCTACTTTTATGAATTAATCATTTTGGAAAAAAGACACACACATTTCATTTTTTCTAAATGTTAAAAAAGTTATACATTTTAACAAGTATTATAAAACACAAAACCCTTAATACAAAATAATTTCACAGATCTCTTAATTCAGATATATCAGAAGGCCTTAGGGAACAACACCTGAGAATTTCATTTTTCTACAATAAGTAGACAGAGAAAATGGACATTATATGCAGAAGAAAAATTGAAGTTATGGGAACTGAGCTTTAAAGTTTTTACTTCAATGCATACCTGCTTCATAGTTAGTGTCATCAGAATTGTCCAACAGCTTCCACTTGACGACTCTCCTATGCTGTCTAGCCATCTTTGAATAGATTTTTACTGCATTACCTGAAGACCTGAGCCGTTCTATGTCTAAACAAACCATAGCATCTGCAGTTCGTAATCCTATGCAGAGCTCCACCTTCTGCAACATTTTGTACTTTTGTACAGAGGAAACAGCATCATAAATGCCAAAATGAAGAGTGTTTATACCCAAAAACATAGTTATAGGTAGTCTTTTCCGTAACACATTGTTCACACACTCATTTTTATTTTATTTTGAGTCGAGTCATGAGGACATTTTTTTAGTCCAGTAATATCTGTGAGGTCTCAAAATATTGGTTCTATTACGCAAACTATGGCAGGAGGAATACAATGAGGGTGATTGTAAAATCACCTTGCATCTACAGTACTTGCACCAACTACCTTCTTCATGAAGACACAGTTCACATTGGGGATTCTCACTCCTTGAATCTCTCTCTCTCTCTCTCTCTCTCTCTCTCTCTCTCTCTCTCTCTCTGTGTGTGTGTGTGTGTGTGTGTGTGTGTGTGTGTGTGTGTGTGTGTGTGTGGCTGGGGGGGGGGGGGGGGGCAGCGGCAACCCACAACCCAGCCAGCACTTTTCATTCTTCATCTGCTGTATTCTGCCTAATTGCTAGACCATAGCACTTCTGAATATAGTTTATAGCAGCGGCTGACAGACTGTTTTCCCATCACCAAATTTCTTGCCCTTGAGCCTCCAAAGTCTTGAGCTCATCCTTTTCTGAACAGGACCAACACACGCTAGTTTGCAAATGCTGACACTGTTCCCATAGGGACTCAGTTCCTCAATTTCTCTGAATGCTTTTGAGTCACTAACTCCAAGAAAATTTGTGTGTTGAATGTTGTGCCATTTTTCTGAGTGTTGATAAATACTTCTTACTCCAGCAAATTCCATACTACCAATTGGACCATAATAATTTGTCATGTAATGATTTTCATGTTTACTTTCCCTTCTATCCTTGCATCTGCAATGCTTGGAAAGTACTGATGATGTTTGGTTTGTGGGCCGCTCAACTGCGTGGTTATCAGCACCCGTAGAAATTCCCAACCCTTGCTCAAGTCCAATCTAGACACCTATATGAATTATGATGAAATGATGAGGACAACACAATCACAGTCATCTTGAGGCAGGGGAAAATCCCTGACCCTGCTGGGAATCAAACCTGGGACCCTGTGCTCAGAAAGCGAGAACGCGACTGCGAGACCACGAGCTGTGGGGAAAGTACTGCCACATCAACTATCTTGCCAGTGCACACACCTGTGTGTGTAGCCTCTCTTCTGATAGCTCACTTCAAAAGCTACAGACAAGCAAGCCCCTTTATTATTTTTTCAAGAATAGCTTCCTCAACAGCATATTTCATATTTTCCTGTGCTACATCTTCAATAGCAAAATCTCTTGTAATGATGTGTTTATCAAATATTGAGGGTAGAGCATGGAGGTTCAGCACGCCACATAACATGGCACCTGCAGCCCAGCCATTACCTGTAGACCGTAATCAATAAACCAGTCTAGCGTATGTTTGCAATAATTGCACATTAACTCTAATTCGCAAGCTAGTCCTACATGTATGTTTTCAGTGAAACACTACATTTTCCACATTGTTTGCAGCACACACTGCTCTCTAAACATCTATTATCTTGTATTTTGTAGTTCCAGCATTTAGTTTCTTGTATGGTTCTTCAATTCCAGCTAGTTTTGAAGCACTTTCAGTTGTAATGGCAGCAGCATCACTCAATGTATCACCATCAGTGTAGAGATTAAGCAATACTCGGATGTCGAATACTGCTGAAGACGATGAATCAGACGATTTCTGAGTACCCTTTACTTCTTGGCCAATTTACACACTTTTTAAATACCTTCAGTCTACATCTTGGTATGCTGAAGGGATGACAATTTAATGACTTCACCATATGTTGACTTTCACAACACGCAACAGATTTATTCACAAAGCAAACAATACAAATCAGACAAAATCGATAGTCAACTGTCTGTAGCCAAAAGAAAAGATAACTTTTCTGTGCGCTACATAATTCTGAAGGGGAGACTAAATATTTAAAAAATGCATTTTCCCAAAATTTGATTTTCTAACCGAAAAACTTATTCTGTACACCCCTAAGGCAAATACTGCTGGCTCTAGTGTGAATAGGCATAACACAAATCGTGTGCTATTTTCATATACCATAATTCACACACCATAGTGTGGGTGACAAAGTGTGATCTCACAGACCATAAATCCAGATTCTCCTCTAATGTGGTTGAGATATGATTGCACTTTCTAGTTCCTTCACCCCCACTCCTAGGCATCCAGTTCACACACCAGATATTTTAAATATTCATTTTTATGTGTTCAAATAGAAAGTGTTATGTATGGGTGCCATGTATGAATGTTAATAACAATTTTCTGCAGGTATGTAAACAAATGCTCACATACTTCTCATCATTAACAATGGGCTTGTACACTGTGATAAATTCTCTTTGCAATTCTTTACTATTGGTACATTGAGGGTCCAATGACGACAGCAAGTTATTGTCAAAACTGGTCATTGCGAAATAAAAATATAAACACGAAGTGATCTTGGCTGCAGAAAAATTTTTCTGTTCACCAATGACAGACTGCTACCTGTGAACATTTGCACCCTATTCCACATTATAGCAAGCTCTACAGCTTCAACACTTAAACATAAACATATTCCTAAAACAAAGCAGTACACCAACTACACATCTTCATTTTCTTAGATTAAAATATTAAGAGTTCATTAAATGCATAGTCATAGTAGTTTTCAATATGCTGTAGTAACACTACATTGAGAGAATGGTATGGAAGTGGGATTGAAGTGTAATGCTGTAGGATTGCTTACCGAATGTCTCCATTGCCACTAGCAAGTCAGCTTCTTCTTGTAGTTTCTGTTGTCTCTTTTTTTCTGCTTGAAGTTCTTCAGGTGTCATTGGTTTATTCAGTGCCTCCTTGGCCTGTGCTTTTCTCAAGGCTTCTTCACGATGTTGTCGCTGAAAATACAGTTGAAAGTAAGACTGTATACTTGTATTTGAACTATTTTGTCTCACGTCAGAGAATAAACTATTTTATGTTTATGTTTTCTTCAGCCATTTAAGAGAGGAGTGTGGGGAGAAGAGGTATTTAGGGCCGCTCACAAAGACAACTGCGGGGTAAGTAAAGTTTCACGAAGCAAAATTGACAGCCTATGAAGTGATAATAGTGCTTTTTTTATTCATTTAAAGCACCTATCAATCAGAAACACACCTGCAGCAGAACCATACACGTAAATGAAAACATATTTATAATTTTTAGATGATCATTAAAAATAAACATACTGGTACAATGGAGACATAACTTGTCAATATATAAAATTAAAACTACGATGTGTGATCTTATGGCACAACATTAGTGCAAGAAAACTGAAAATTTCATCACCCTCAACCTCCAACTACCATCATCTGAGATGATTCTCTGGGCCAGAAGCAGAAGCACTTATAATAATTTCAACAACAATGTTTTAATGAGATAACTCTTCCAGTACTCCTTTTCAAATTTCTGTACCTTACTGTAGGGGCCTCTCCCAGGCTTATGACCAACGGGCTCAATGAATCAATAACAGCTGCCTGCAGACAAGAAACCTGTTCTATTGTGCTCCAGGATATTTAACACACTGATACCATAGCTTTCATGTCATACTTACATGGTGGGAAACAGATGATTTTGTAGCTTGCTCTGTAGCCACAGTATTACCTATGTAAGCTTTATTGGCATTTATCAATGCAAATACACTATCCTATCACATTCAGACTGAGGAAATCCCATTCTCAATGTTGTGTCATATTGTGATGGGGTCTAACTTTATGTAGTCGTATGGAACATTGGTGGAAGACTGGACAACAGTTATTTCAGGGCCAACTGTATACAGCATTTGACATTAGGTTAACAAAGAAAATAACCTCAGATAAAGCTTAACTCAGAAATCTGTTCTGTATAAATGTTAAATCCACATCATATCACTGTGAAGTAGGATGAACTTTTGACAGCTAAAAATCTGTAGATCAAACTCGGGGGGGGGGGGGGGGGGGGGGGGGGGGGGGGGGGGAATGTAATTGTCAATGAACAATGACGTGACATTGTAAAACAACACTTTTGTTTTGTGTACTGAAATAATGAAATAGTTGCTATAAACAAGTAAATATGTGATACTATGCCACTCCCACACTGCTGAAGCTTGAATTATTATCCCCCCCCCCCGATTTGTAAGGTTACGTTAAGGAAATTATCAACTACTATGTAAGCAGTGAATCAGATAACAACTGACCTCATAACAATTCTTGGAGACATCTCATAATTTGTGTGATTAGCTTAAGGGCATTTTATAGAAACTAAGCTGCAGAGTAAGGAAAATTAAAAATATTTATCTAGATTTGGACACCAGCCAATAATGACTGAACATCCTGTATAAATGTGCCCTCTTGCCTTGACCAGCAGTAACTATACAATGTGCATTAATTTTTTAACTACCAAACACGTGTTTAAACAGTTATAACAACTGCATGTGCATGGGTGCATAAATTAAAAGCAAGTCTATGTAAGTTATTTACTAAGGTGATATGTGCAAGGCAGTGTTCATGTGATTGTTTCGATAGCTCAAGAGGCTGCACTCTGGCATATAGTGCAGAGGATCTCAAGCTCAAACCCATTCAGTTCTCAGATTTTCTTTCCCCTTGGTACTACTTTCTTTACTGTATTGGTCATAAAGAAACAACACTAAATTTTGAAACCATACCATGTTTTGTCTTTTGAGCCTTCTAGGTCGCTGGAGGGCAGTATTCTTTGTGCAAGAACCTTAAACAATATCAATTATATTGTTTCCTTTAAAGATATCTCAGTATTCCAGCATGTCTACTGAAGACGACAAAGGATGAACCCCTTCTTGCAATCAAATGATAAATCATTTAAGATGAATTTTCGCTGGGAGAAAAATAGTGTGCAGAAATTGAGAGAGTATCAGTTGAAATTCATCAAAAGAAACCTGCTACTGACTCTAATGTGGATGCTACTTTTAACATAAAGATTTTATGCTATAGGCAGCTTTCAAATAGCAATGCAATTTGAAAAAGATGTAGCAAAAGCTTACAGAGCTGGCAACAAGGTATTAGGCTGCATTGCCTCACTAAAAAACATATTCGTCAAAATGCCTGTAGAAGATAATGACATGAAAACCCAGTGTGATTTTTGTCAAATTGTATGTTTTCCTTTTGTCTTAGGTGCAACTGACTGTACCCAAATTCCCATCAAGTCTCCTGGTGGCAAAAGTGCAGAGATATTTAGGAATCGTCATGGGTGGTTTTAGTTAAAACATAAAAGCAATCTCAGATGCTAAGCTTAATCAGAGTGTATTAAAATGTACACAAAGCAACGCGTATAACTTCAGGATGGAAATCTGTCTACAAGCTTGCAGTATCATGAGAAAGGGAAGTTAACAGTAGTCACAAGGCAAGAGTGCGGTGTCTATTCACAATATATTTACATCAAAACAATTACACCACTTCCTTGTTGATCACAGAGACTTTATCATTTTCTCCATTCTATTGTGTTGTCATATTGGCCCAATATGATTTCCAGCAACAAATCTTGTGTGTATGGGGAGAAATTTGAAGATCACTCTTTTTTCTGTTTACTTCCCTCCATTTTTACAATAAGACATCTTTTATAACAAATACAATTAATATATGAATGCTGTGTATCTATGATGTACAAATAATATCTGCAGTCAAATTGCAATCATTGTGTCGACAGCCAATTTTAGCAGTGCTGCCAGGCATATTTCATGCTAACTTAGACCAAACTGGAATCTCCTTTGGTGGATCCAAGTTTAGTATTACAGAATAGAGCATAGTCTTAACAGAGTTCAGTTTTCTGAAATAATGTCAAAACTGACCTCCAGTCACCAACATTTATACAATCGGCCCTCACATCAGTTCTTAAAATGTTGTGAATTCATCTGTCTAGAACTTGAGTTGATATTCTAGAATAAACCTCTTCCGCAAACAGTAATAATTATTCTGGAGCAGTAGTAACATACACTAAATCACCAACATTCTGAAAGTATTTAAGAATAATGAGATTACTGTCTAATCCAAACATGTCTCTACAGAAGATTACAGTATCTCTTCTGCTAAATTTCCTCTGGACAAGGAAATATCACTATCAGAGTGCAATGTTTACCCACTAACAATAAGCTTGCCAGTTTACACTACTTCCTAATCTTATGTCATGAGTTCAAGCATGATTTTCTGCAAGTTATGCATTATTATACTTTCATTTTTAAGTATATCATTACATTGATCAGGTACTTCAAGATAATTTATGTTAATAACATCATTATTTTAATGGACTGTCAGATGTGATCGAAGTTCTTTTCCCTGCCCAGGGATCTAACTGGCTAGCCTCAACAAATTGTGCAGAAGTATGTTCTTTACAGTTTTAATACTTTTTAATATACATGTGGCAGCACATTCTACTGACTAGCTAATGGAAAAGCAACTACTGCCTTTGTGTCACAAGTTTCAACAATTATTGTTATATTCTGCCCTTTCTGAGAGCTTTCTGCTCTGAGGAGTTAAGTTTACACATGCAATGGATGAGCAGCTGTGTCACTAGTCACTGATCCTCAGAAAATCCAGAAACAATATTACAGAATCATAAACAACATTCAACAATGAGAGCACTAAAAATATTGCAAATATCTTTACCTTACATTTGTTGTAGTATCTCTAAAAAGATTGTCTAGAAACAGAAAATAGTGCCTAAGTCTAAAACATGTGCAAAGCCAGCCTGGACACTTTTCCTCTATGGCTTGTATGTTGGCAATACGTTAGTTTTGCTTAGCCAAAAGGAGACAGTTTTGGATAACCTATGAAAGGCACAAAAAGAAACAATCTATTTCCAATACCGTAACTGACATCATTCAATGTGCTTTGTAGGTTATTTGTAGTGTCTTTAAATTTTCACCACCAGAGCTTACATATAAGGGTCAGTCCAAATGAAGTGGTCCAATAAAAATTAATTTGGTTGCTTGACCATTTTTAAATATTTTAATTTTTTATATGTGAGTACCCTCTAATTCAGAAGTTCAAAACAGTTTTAAAAAAAAAATTTACCGTTCACCTTTAATGGTGGCCATTTTCGTTTCTAAGCGTGCGACAATGTTTCAGTTTAGAGATGTAGCAAATATATGGGTTAAGTTACAACATTGCAATTGACATGATTGTTTTTACAGAAGTGTCCTCTACAACATTGTCTACTACACAAAATACCCTAAATTCAAAAAAACCAGTCAAAATGACCTCCACAGCTTAGTACCCAAATTTTCAAAAATCCACTTTTTAAGCCCAAAAATAACAAACAAGGAGTGATTTATGAGAGTCTGTTTTTTTTCTTATAGTTAGTTCTCATACACTACTACCCTCATATAGAGCAAGAACACTCACAAATGTTTTCTTAATTTTTTACGAATTTTTGAAATTTGAAAATTTTCATTTTTTGTTAAGTTTGGGGTTATCACCTCAGGTGGGACTGCGTATAAAAATATGATTTTTGCACATTTTGTACACCTATATGATAGCAACATACTGTAAAAATTTCAACATTGATATCTGACTGTGAACAAAGATATGAATTTTTGAAAATGAGGAGATAATTCAAATTACAACTGATCTTATGGCTGCTGCCTACTCATGTGTGATATTGGTGGGATATAATCAATTATTATTGAAGTAAGGTACTGAATTATATACAAAAGTGGAAACATCACTGAAATTAAAGCGGATGGAGGTTTGTGTGTGTGTGTGTGTGTGTGTGTGTGTGTGTGTGCGCGCGCGAGCGAGAGTGTATACCTGTCCTTTTTTTCCCTTTAAGGTAAGTCTTTCCACTCCTGGGACTGGAATGACTCCTTACCCTCTCCCTTAAAACCCACATCCTTTCATCTTTCCTTCTCCTTCCCTCTTTCCTGATTGAAGCAACCTTGGGTTGTGAAAGCTTGAAATTTGTGTGTGTGTGTGTGTGTGTGTGTGTGTGTGTGTGTGTTATTGTCTCTATCAACATACCAAGGCTTTCTCATTTGGTAAGTTACAGCATCTTTGTATTTATATATGTAACATTTATATTATATCTAAAAACAAAGATGCTGTAACTTACCAAACGAAAGCATTGGTATGTTAATAGAGAGAATAAAAAACACAGAAACACACACACAAATTTCAAGCTTTCGCAACACAAAGTTGCTTCATCAGGAAAGAGGGAAGGACAGGGAAGACGAAAGGATGTGGGTTTTAAGGGAGAGTGTAAGGAGTCACTCCAATCCTGGGAGCGGAAAGACTTACCTTAGGGGGAAAAAAGGACAGGTATACATACGCGCGCGCACACACGCGCGCGCACACACACACGCGCGCGCGCACACACAGACACACATCTGCACATATACAGACACAGGCAGACATATGTAAATGCAAAGAGGTTGGGCAGAGATGTCAGTCGAGGCGGAAGTACAGAGGCGAAGATGTTGAATGACAGGTGAGGTATGAGCGGCGGCAACTTGGAATTAGCGGAGGTTGAGGCCTGGCGGACAACGAGAAGAGAGGATATACTGAAGGGCAAGTTCCCATCTCCGGAGTTCTGAAAGGTTGGTGTTAGTGGGAAGTATCCAGATAACCCGGACGGTGTAACACTGTGCCAAGATGTGCTGGCCGTGCACCAAGGCATGTTTAGCCACAGGGTGATCCTCATTACCAACAAACACTGTCTGCCTGTGTCCATTCATGCGAATGGACAGTTTGTTGCTGGTCATTCCCACATAGAAAGCTTCACAGTGTAGGCAGGTCAGCTGGTAAATCACGTGGGTGCTTTTGGGACAGGTTTTACACTGGGGGCAGTTACAAGGGTAGGAGCCAGAGGGTAGGGAAGGTGGTTTGGGGATTTCATAGGGATGAACCAAGAGGTTACAGAGGTTAGGTGGATGGCGGAAAGATACTCTTGGTGGAGTGGGGAGGATTTCATGAAGGATGGATCTCATTTCAGGGCAGGATTTGAGGAAGTCATATCCCTGCTGGAGAGCCACATTCAGAGTCTGATCCAGTTCCGGAAAGTATCCTGTCAAAAGTGGGGCACTTTTGGGGTTCTTCTGTGGGAGGTTCTGGGTTTGAGGGGATGAGGAAGTGGCTCTAACTATTTTCTTCTGTACCAGGTCAGGAGGTTAGTTGTGGGATGCGAAAGCTTTTTTCAGGTTATTGGTGTAATGGTTCAGGGATTCAGGACTTAAGCAGATTCGTTTGCCATTAAGACCTAAGCTGCAGGGAAGCGACCGTTTGATATCGAATGGGTGGCAACTGTCAAAATGGAGGTACTGTTGCTTGTTGGTGGGTCTGATGTGGACAGATGTGTGAAGCTGGCCACTGGACAGATGGAGGTCAACTCAGCCAATGAACACACCCGTCAACTCCTATCCCTAATAAAAGTCCTCAATCTTTCCTCTCCCACATCCACACCGGCTGTTCAGAGCATCTTCCTACAGGCCAACCGCAAATTAGAACAGCGTGCCACCCTCCACCTCAACTCAACTCAACTATCCAATCTCCTGGTTTCCCACCTTCAGAAAGGCAACTCACTCACCCTCCACAACCTTTCCGACAAACCTCAACCTCCTCTCATTGCACACAGACCCAGTCTCTCCCATCTACTCAACCTCTAACTTCCAGCTCCACTCCCCCCAAAACTCAAAATTCTAATAAACACAATCTGGAACCACAACACCCCAATCCGAAACCTCTGTCCTATACAAAGGCCTCACCTTCAGCCCTACTCCCAGATTCAACCAAAGAGCCCTCGTCAAAGATTTACTGTCCTACACTCGTACTCTCTGCTGGAAATATCACTTTGCCACGAAGAAAAATAATCTTAATCCTACTCCTAATGATCCAACTCCCCAAGACACTATCCAAATTGAACCCTGCCTGCAACAGTTCCGTCCTCTGTCACCCACCTCCTCTTCCTCAAAATCACCCTCTCCAAACCTTCCAGGAATTTCTCACTTCCAGCCTTGCCTCTCAATCCTTCTTGAAAAACCTTAATCCTACACCCAACATCACCACAGCTGAAGCCCACGCTATCCGTGATCTGAAGGCTGATCGATCTATCGTAATTCTTCCGGCTGACAAGGGTTCCACGACCGTGGTACTTGATCGTCGGGAGTATGTG
This sequence comes from Schistocerca nitens, assembly GCF_023898315.1. Lineage (NCBI taxonomy): Eukaryota > Metazoa > Arthropoda > Insecta > Orthoptera > Acrididae > Schistocerca > Schistocerca nitens. The sequence continues at coordinate 171,715,162 of NC_064619.1, forward strand.
GCTGAGGGACTGCATCAGCTTTCAGACAACACTACATACAAAGTTTGCCAAGGTAATCCCATTCCTGATGTCCAGGCGGAGCTTCAAGGAATCCTCAGAACCTTAGGCCCCCTACAAAACCTTTCACCTGACTCCATCAACCTCCTGACCCCCACCGACACCCCACACCCCTACCTTCTTCCTAAAATTCACAAACCCAATCATCCTGGCCGCCCCATTGTAGCTGGTTACCAAGCCCCCACAGAACGTATCTCCACCTACATAGCTCAACACCTTCAACCCATTACATGCAGTCTCCCATCCTTCATCAAAGACACCAACCACTTTCTCGAATGCCTGGAATCCTTACCCAATCTGTTACCCCCCGGAAACCATCCTTGTAACCATTGATGCCATTTCCTTATACACAAATATCCCGCACGTCCAGGGCCTCACTGATATGGAGCACTTCCTTTCACGCCGATCACCTGCTACCCTACTTAAAACTCTTTCCTCATTACCTTAGCCAGCTTCATCCTAACCCACAACTACTTCACTTTTGAAGGCCAGACATACCAACAATTAAAGGGAACAGCCATGGGTATCAGGATGGCCCCCTCGTACACATCCTCGCTTAGAGGAAGCCTTCTTGGTTACCCAAGCCAGCCAACCCAAAGTTTGGTACAGATTTATTGATGACATCTTCATGATCTGGTCTCACAGTGAAGAACTACTCCAGAAATTCCTCTCCAACCTCAACTCCTTTGGTTCCATCAGATTCACCTGGTACTACTCCAAATCCCATGCCACTTTCCTCGACGTTGACCTCTATCTGTCCAATGGCCAGATTCACACATCCGTCCACGTCAAACCCACCAACAAGCAACAGTACCTCCATTTTGACAGTTGCCACCCATTCCATATCAAACGGTCGCTTCCCTACAGCTTAGGTCTTCGTGGCAAACGAATCTGCTCCAGTCCTGAATCCCTGAACCATTACACCAATAACCTGAAAAAAGCTTTCGCATCCCACAACTACCCTCCCGACCTGGTACAGAAGCAAATAGCTAGAGCCACTTCCTCATCCCCACAAACCCAAAACCTCCCACAGAAGAACCACAAAAGTTCCCCACTTATGACAGGATACTTTCCGGGACTGGATCAGACTCTGAATGTGGCTCTCCAGCAGGGATACAACCTCCTCAAATCCTGCCCTGAAATGAGATCCAGCCTTCATTAAATCCTACCCACTCCACCAAGAGTGTCTTTCCGCCATCCACCTAACCTCAGTAACCTCTTGGTTCATCCCTATGAAATCCCCAAACCACCTTCCCTACCCTCTGGCTCCTACCCTTGTAACTGCCCCCGGTGTAAGACCTGTCCCATGCAACCTCCCACCACCACCTACTCCAGTCGTGTGACCCGGAAGGTGTACACGATCAAAGGCAGAGCCACGTGTGAAAGCACACATGTGATTTACCAACTGACATGCCTACACTGTGAAGCCTTCTATGTGGGAATGACCAGCAACAAACTGTCCATTCGCATGAACGGACACAGGCAGACAGTGTTTGTTGGTAATGAGGATCACCCTGTGGCTAAACATGCCTTGGAGCACGGCCAGCTCATCTTGGCACAGTGTTACACTGTCTGGGTTATCTGGATACTTCCCACTGACACCAACCGATCAGAACTCCAGACATGGGAACTTGCCCGTCAATATATTGTCTCTTCCAGTTACCCACCAGGCCTCAACCTCCGCTAATTTCAAGTTGCCGCCGCTCGTACCTCAGCTGTAATTCAACATCTTCGCCTCTGTACTTCTGCCCTGACTGACATCTCTGCCCAACCTCTTTGCATTTACACATGTGTCTGTATATGTGCGGATGTGTATATATATATATATATATATATATATATATATATATATATATATATATACACACACACACACACACACACACACACACACACACACACCTGTCCTTTTTTCCCCCTAAGGTAAGTCTTACCGTTCCCAGGATTGGAATTACTCCTTACCATCTCCCTTAAAATCCACATCCTTTTGTCTTTCCCTCTCCTTCCCTCTTTCCTGATGAAGCAACCTTGTGTTGCGAAAGCTTGAAATTTGTGTGTGTGTTTCTGTGTTTTTTATTGTCTCTATCAACATACCAACACTTTCGTTTGGTAAGTTACAGCATCTTTGTTTTTAGATATATTTTTCCCACGTGGAATGTATCCCTCTATTATATTCATAACATTTATATTATTTTGACGAATTTAAAATTATTATTTTAAATTAACATCCTTCGAGATACAACTGTTCCTAAACCTGATGGTGAAAGTTAAGAACAGTTTTTCTTCAGACAGCTTCTGTGATACAGAATCAGACCACCCATTCGATGTGGTAAGTAAACTGTGTCACTAGTAGCTTTCTTGAATGATGTTCTTGGGCCAATAGGGTGGTAAAAATGCACAAAAACATCATTGTTTTCCAAACTTATTCTTTCAACCTCTGCAAGCCACCACTGTCAATCATTCACACATGCCACTATGACATTAAACGTTAAAGACAGAGATGTAATTTTACTGACACAATGATCCTCATAACTTTCGGTTTATGATGTTACATAGCATCGAACTAAGTTTTCTGCAATGTCAAGGAATTTGTGGAAATGCCTTGTTCCTTTTATTGCTATAGAGTTTTCAAATGTGGTTTGAAGTGTTGTTTTCATATGCAGAACCACTTCTTTCTTGATCAGAAAATTGGTAATGCCTTTAATATTATCCTTGCAAAAGATATACATGTCCTGTACTGTGAGAATTTGGTCTGTGGTTGGTCTTTGTAGGCTGGCTTTATTTATTTCAGGTTTTGTTGTACCTCCTATTCAATCACATGCATTTTTACCATATAAGGAAAAAAAAAACAGACTCTCATAAATCGCTCCTTGTTTGTTATTTTTGGGCCTAAAAAGAGGATTTTTAAAAATTTGGGTACCAAACTTTGGAGGTCATTTTGACTGGTTCTTTTTGAATGTAGGGTATTTTGTGTAATAAGACAATGCTGTAGATGATACTTTTCTAATTGCAATGTTGTAACTTAACCCAGTGCAGAAATATTCAAAATTTTGCTAACTTCTCCATACTGAAACATTGTAGTGCGCCTACAAATAAAAATGGCCACCATCCAGTAAAGGTGCAAGATAAATTATATTAAAAAACTGTTTTTAACTTCTAAAATATAGGGCAATCACATATTAAAAAAAATTAAATATTTAAAAAAGGTCAAGCAACCATCACTGGACCACTTGATATGGATTGATCCATATATTTTTGCTACTCGTTAGGAATGTATACTGTAGATTGGTTTACAGTGTAGTCTGAGGTCACACTTAGGTTTACAAGTACCAGTTTGGTTGAGAATTGGCAAAACCAACAAACATATTACGGTAAGAATCTCAAGTACATTCACTGAATACTTCAAGCAATTATTTAGAGGACAGTTATGGATCACAGGTTACGTATGTGTCACATTACTCTGGCGATATTTTGGCTAAGTAACATGCACCACACGTGTAATTTTTTTTTAATCCTCTGTAATTCTGTCTTTATACCGATGGCAGATTTGAAATCTGAATATATTCACTGGTTACTTAAATCCACCTAATGACTTATGTTTCCACCACGCCACACTGTGAGTGCTGCCAACTTTGCTTCAGTACTCATACAAGTAGCAGCACTGCCCCTGATCTAGCTATTTAAGCAAATGTACAAAATATAGAATCTACTAACTACACAGCAGAAGCATTTTTTGGAGGACGGGCACCGGCCATCACCTGCACTACACACTAAGTGACTGTTTTAATTCTTTCATTGTATCCCAGCAAAGGACTTCCATTATTGTATTACCAAATACCACAATAATACATGGCTACAACAACATATCCACTTAATCCTCAATAATCTGACACCAAGCAACAACCCAATATTTTATTATTGTAACTTGTAAGAACACACATTAAAAAAAAGTTTTGCATCACCTCTGTTCCGAGGGTTCCGGAACCTTTTTATTGCTCGTGAAAACCACACATTGCCTGTTGTACCATAATACAGAGAGACCTTCAGAAGTGGCAGTCCAAACTGCTGTACACACTGGTACCACTAATACCAGTAGCACATCCTCTTGCATTGATGCATGGCTGTATTCATCGTGGCATACTATCCACAAGTTCATCAAGGCACTGTTGGTCCAGGTTGTCCAACTCATCAATGGTGATTCGGTGTAGAGCCCTCAGAGTGGTTGGTAGGTCATGTTGGCCATAAACAGCACTTTCCAATCCACCCCTGGCTTGTTCGATAGGGTTCACGTCTGGAGAACATGCTGGCCACTCTAGTTTAGCAATGTTGTTATCCTGAAGGAGGTCATTCATAAGATGTGCATGATGGGGGCACGAAGTGTTGCCCATGAAGATGAATGCCTCGCAAATATGCTGCCGATATCATTGGACTATCGGTTGGAGGATGGCGTTCATGTTTCATATAGGAGTTACAGCGCCTTTCATGACCATCAACAGCATACATCAGCCCCACATAATGCCACTCCAAAACTGCAGGGAACGTCTACCTTGCTGCACTCACTGGACAGTGTGTCTAGGGCATTCAGCTTGACCAGGTTGCCTCCCAACACATCTCCGATGATTGTCTGGTTGAAGGCATATGTGATACTCATCCGTGAGGAGAACTTGATGCCAATCCTGAGCGGTCCATTTGGCATGTTGTTGGGCCCATCTGTACCGCACTGCATGTTGTCGTGGTTGCAAAGACGGACCTTGCCATGGAAGTCAGGAATGAAGTTGCGCATCATGCGCCATGCGTCGTGCAGCCTATTGCTCACAGTTTGCGTCGTAACATGTAGCTGCACGAAAAGCATTATTCAACGTTGCGGCATTGCTGTCAGGGTTCCTCCGAGCCATAATCCATAAGTAGTGGTCATCCACTGCAGTAGTAGCCCTTGGGCGGCCTGAGCGAGTCATGTCACCGACAGTTCCTGTCTCTATATATCTCCTCCATGTCTGAACATCGCTTTGGTTCACTCCGAAACACCTGGATACGTCCCTTGTTGAGAGCCCTTCCTGCCACAAAGTAACAATGTGGACATGATCGAACCGTGGTATTTACCATCTAGGCAGGGTTGAATTACAGACAACACAAGCCGTGTACCTCCTTCCTGGTGGAATGACTGGAACTGATTGGGTGTCTGATCCCCTCTTTCTAATAGGTGCTGCTCATGCATGGTTGTTTACATCTTTGGTCAGGTTTAGTGACATCTCTGAAGAGTCAAAGGGACAGTGTTTGGGATACAATATCCACAATCAACGTCTATCTTCAAGAGTTCTGGGAACCGGGGTGATGCAAAACTTTTTTTGATTGGTGTAGTTCAAGCACTGATTACATTTATTGCTTTCCTCATTCAAACCTTCCATTACTACTGAAACAAATAATGAGGGGAAACACCTTTCAGCAGCAATTGAAATTTACATTTGAGGTGGTGAAACTGCAAATTCTTGAATTTTTTCTGTGCAGCTTAGTGCATCATATGAAATGGGTATACAATATTCTGTCAATGGAAAATTCAAACAAAGAAACGTACCTCTTTTTCAGCAATTTTTTCTTGTAAGTTCTTTTGAGGCTTCTTTGACTGGACTGGCTTGACAGGTTCCTGTTTTTCAACATCTTTCTTCTCTTCCTCCTCCTCATCTTCCCAGTTATCCTAGAACAGGAAAAACGAACAGTAGGACCATTGCAAACATATTAATAAAATGTAACTAAGTGGAGTCTATAAGAAAAACTCTTAAATAAAATTTTTCCTGACTGAGGAATTATTATGCTTTCTTCCTAGCAGCTGAATTTAGTCTTTGAACAAACTTGTTCTTGGTCACTTCAATTCTCTCTCTCTCTCTCTCTCTCTCTCTCTCTCTGTGTGTGTGTGTGTGTGTGTGTGTGTGTGTGTGTGTGTGTGTGAGAGAGAGAGAGAGAGAGAGAGAGAGAGAGAGACGAATTAATTTTTCCACTGGAATCATTGCTTTCCTAATGACAATCTTTTATCTTTACGGTCGTGTCTAATTGGAAATGAAGTTAAAAATAGTTCAGAATGTTAAAGCTGTAGTTAGTTTTCTTCATGAAATTAAGGAATTTTGAGTTCTGAAATATACATTTAGAAACATCTTTATGAACAACATGATGAAGACTTTGTAAAACAGCATTTTCATACATTGAAGTTTACTTCATGTAACATTAATGGATCCACACGAAGCATAGTTTCAAATGAAATGCAGCTGCTTATTTAGCATTAACAAACCACTCAAATATCTGTATCTAAAAATTAACACTGAACTGCCTAAATGCATACTTTTCAGCACACTAATACTGGAATTATCTGGTTAGAGTGCATAAGCTGCTGCTTTTTTCAATAGTGTGTTTCAATCTCTTAAGTGAACTGCATTAGTCTTACAAACTATTTCAAAGAACTGATATTATATGATATTTATTTATTTTTATTTATTTAGATTTTTTGTGTGGAGTCATCAATATGATGGCTTTTGCAAACATCAACTACAGTTACAAACACAAAATATATTTAGATCTTAGCCTTACCGGTAGTAATTAAACAGTAAATTGATGCTTGTCAAAAGAA